>NW_007259282.1:3399-4261 GCF_000164805.1 Carlito syrichta
TCCTGCCTCAGCTTCCCAGGGCACAGGGCTGACAGATGTGAGCCACAGTGCCCAGCCTGGACTTGCACATTCTGTTGGCACAGTTGAAGAAAAGGAACGCCCCAGGATGGAGGTCACTACATCCCGTGTAGCCAGTAATGTGGGTGATACCACGCATAACTACAGTGTTTGCGTTCCGGCAAGCGATGAAGTCTTGAAACATGGACCAGGCTGGTCTCAAACTCCCGGGCTCTGGTGGTCCCCTGCCTCAGCCTCCCAAAGTCACAGCCCAATTGTCTGTCAATCCATCCTCTTTCAGGAACTGTAGGCACAAATCTGGGGCCTCCTTCCCAAATGATCTCTATCTGCTCATGATGATCCCAACTCCATACACAACTCGATTCTCTTCGGTTTTTTCCTTTTTTCCTTTTTCTCTTCGAGTCGGAGTCTCACTCCATTGCTGATGCTATTGGGCAGTGGCTCGATCCCAGCCACCACAGCCTCAGCCCACCAGGTTCTGGCGAGCATTCCCCAGCCTTTTGAGGAGCCACAATGACAGGTGTGTGCCACCATGCCCACCTCATTTGAGATGGAGTGTAGAGAAGAGGTCTCACCGAGTTTGCTGGGTGGGTTTTGGCCCATGGCCTCAGGCCGGCTGCTGGTCTCGACCTCCCAAAACACTGTGATGACAAGGCTGAGCCCCCTAGACGAGCTTCGATACTTTTTCAAAAACAAACTAGAAGACATGGTGCAGCAGCCCATGCCTGGAATCGCAGCAATCTGGGAGGCCAAGGCAGGAGGATGGCTGGAGTCAAGGAGCCCAAGGTCAGCCCAGGTCATGCAAGGTGACCCTGTCTCTGCACCTGTCGGTGACCAGCACTGA
>NW_007259282.1:5510-6610 GCF_000164805.1 Carlito syrichta
GCCCATCATCTCTGACACTCAGGAGGCTGAGCCTGGGGGATCACCAGAACCTGCGAATTGGAAACTGGCAGTGAATGAAGGTCACATCCCCGGGGCCCAGTCGGGGCCACAGAGTCAGACCATGTCTCGAAAACATCAGAATCTTACACAAATTCTCAACTGAGCATGGTGTGTTCACAGGGTGACTGGCTTTAGAGCCAGGAAAAATGAGATTCATGAGGAAGAAATATCTTCAGGTGAGGGATGTGTCCCTGACCTTTCTTGGCGGAAGGTCCTAGTAGCCAATTTGGAGCCAGCCTGGGGCACATTTCTCACCTCAGAGAGGAGAGCCGGCAGGAAAACGGTCAGCAACCTCCAAAACTCCCAAACTGAAACTGGGGAAGCCATTGGGAGGGTTGGGACTGGAAGGTGCTGAACTTGGTGAACTCTCACATTTGGGGGGTTGGGGGAAAGGAATGAGGGCAGAAGGTTTGCAGGAAAATGGATTTCTTTCTTTCTTTCTTTCTTTCTTTCTTTCTTTCTTTCTTTCTTTCTTTCTTTCTTTCTTTCTTTCTTTCTTTCTTTCATTCTTTTTCTTTCTTCACTAGGTTGCCAAAGAAGCTCTCAAACCACCCAACTCAGGCCATCCTCTCGGCCTAGGCCACTAAAACTGCTGCTATCACAGGCTTTCCATTTGTTCGACATCCAAGTCTTCTTGCCTAGTCTTGTACTCTGGGCTGGAGGCAATCCTCACGCTGAGGCCTGCCATCACCCAAGGTTTTCTGGGTTTTGCTTGGGGCCGAGGTGGGGGCTTGTTATGTTGTCCAGCCTATTCTCAATCTCCTGGGCTCCAACCATCTTCTCGTCTTGACCTCCCTGAGTGCTGGGGAGACAGGCATGAATCATCTGCACAAACCCATCCCCCCAAAGGTTTTAGACTCACGCCTTCTCTTTTCCCGAGGCAGCCCCTGGGAGGAGTGAATGGGTTCACCCAGCGGAACAAGGCAGTTTGAGGGGTGGGCACCCCGGTGGAGATATGCCCTGTGCCAGGCACTCCCCATGGGGGAGGGCTTTGTGGGCAATTCTGGCCCCACTCTCTAGGGTCCCTGGATGTCAGAAGG
>NW_007259283.1:0-1673 GCF_000164805.1 Carlito syrichta
GATCAATACTACCAAAGATTTGCTCATGGTACTCAGAGTAGTTCACATTTAAAACTCATGAATTGTTTTTTCCTGAAAATTTCTACTAGTACTTTCGTCTGAGGTTGATCCTGGGCAATTAAAACACAGAGAGTGAAATTGTGGTTTAGGGGGTGTACTGTAGCATATTATGTAACATTGTACTAGCTTCCAAAATCTTTCCTCATGTCTAAAAATCAACATAAGCTTATTCATATTATTCTTTGATTTATTCTTTTTATATTTTTCTCTTTATAGCACTGTTCCAAAAAACTTACGCATATTTGAACATTGAGCCCTTTATTGAAACCCATGGATGATCACTACTGTTCTGGGAGACTCCAATCGATACTTCACGTGCGAGAGAGGTCAGAAGTTTCTAACAGAAAATAAAAAATTTTCATGTAAGTAACCATTATGATAGGTTGTATTAGCTTTAAAAGTACAGATAGTGTATTTTTCATAAGATCCCTAATTTTTTAAACAATATACTAAACTTAAAAAATTTCTGTAGTGTCTACATTTTTTGTGTAAATTCAAGGTATTCAAGCATGTTTTTGTTACATGTATATATTGCCTTGTAGTTAAGTTCAGTGTTGAAGTAAAACCATCATCTGAAAAATGTACATTGTACTCATTAAATAATTTCTCATCCATCATCACCCCCCCATACCTTCAGTGCTTTCAAGGTCTGTATTTCACTCTTTATGTCCATTTGTGCCGGGAGCTGCAATCACTAGTAAAAGTAAGGTAAAAGGGACCTGAAAATAGGAAAAACGCCGGCTGGGAGCAAGGCCCCAGTAAAATGTGGCCATGACGGAGGCAAAGCCCCATGGATCCTGTTGATGGACCTTCCCTAACTTTGAAGGATTGCGTGCATAGGCTTCAGAATATTCCCTCTTTAATTGAGATAATAGATATGCAAGTGGATGATGGCATTTGACAGCAAAAATTATACATAGGCATAATGGAGGTGAGATTGCAGCAAAAAGGGTGCCCCTTAGAATGTGCAAGGATGTGGAATTAGCAATAAACCTATGTATAAAAATGTATAAAGGGCTCAACAGCAAAAAATATCCCCCCTGAAGGGACCGGGGAATGCAAATTTTCTACCTTTAGCTAAAAAGGAAAAACAAGTACTTCCTCACACCCTTTATAAGTTACAACATTGACAGTTGTGATTGATGAGGAAGTGAGAAACTGAGACAGAGTATCTCCACAAACAAGTATTTTTGGGAAAAACAAGTCACAAACATGCCTTTTGATTTAAGAAATATTATAGTTTAATTAGAAAGAGGGTTAAAATTAAAGTAAGGATTAGAATTAAATAGATAGCAGTTATAATTAAAAGATAAATGTTTATTATAGATGTAGGTATTAGTTAAATATAAGGAATAGGAAATAATTAAGTTTTAAGGTAAAACTTAAAATTATATACACTTAATGTAGGTTTAAAATTAAATACATTTAGGATTAGAAGTAAGATTAATTTCATATATAAGTGTAGATTTAGACATAAGTTTTATTTAGAAATATAAAATGTAAAATGGGTAGAATTAAGAAAATAGATTAGTAAAGGAAAAGAAATAGAATATTGAAGGGAAGAGATTCAGTTGGCCTAGAGGTCACAGGATGTGGCTGATAAATTGGCAGCG
>NW_007259283.1:2366-8456 GCF_000164805.1 Carlito syrichta
GAGGCTGTGCATAATGCAATAGAAAAATGTAAAAGTGAGTGTTTCTTTTTGATATAATTTTTTTTCATTTGTGTAGACACCTAGTAGTGTGATTGTGGGATTAAATGATAGTACTGCTTTTATTTTTCAAAAATATCCAAACTGTTTCACATAGATGTTGTACCAATTTACATTTCCACCAACAGTGTATAATGGTCTGTTTTCTCCACATGCTTGTGATCATCTGTTATTTTTTTCCCTTTATTGATAGTCATTTTGATACGTGTAAGTTGGCATCTCATTGTAATTTTCATTTGTATTTATTTGATAATTAGTAATTTTGAGTATTTTATATGCTTTTTTTGAATAATGTTTGAAATGGAATGCTGAAATGCTTTGAAACCTGAGCCCCAGGGCTCAACAGAGTGGCTGGATATCTTCAAATCTCCACCAGCAGAGAAAATGAAGTAGTTCTGCTGTTACCTAGCCCCTGACTTAGCAATATTTGTAATATTAAAACACAGGCCAATGGTTTATGAGAAGAGGTAGTGGTGATGAGCACATATACAAGAGCAGTGCTGAAAACTTCTGTTTCATGATATTCGTATTTCATGAGGCTGTTCATTTTGTGATCAACCTGCACAATTAAAATTAAAATATACTTAGTTTTCTTCATATATAGTAAAATTAGATAGCAAGATGTGTTTTAGAATTAAAGCATGAATGGAAGCATGGTTTTATTAAAAAGTAATGAAAAGTGCATTAGCAGAAGGTGAATACAAATAAACTATTTTAAAGTCAAGCAATATAATCTGCTTAGCTGAAAATAATTCAACAAAATATGTACAAGAAAATAGATTATTTCCTCAAATGTTTTACTGACTGAAATAAGTTTTTAATAAGGTAGTTGAAACATTCAAAGTCTTACCATTTCTTCTTCATCATCTATATAAAGCACACTGGAGTTCATAGAAGCCCATGCCACCATACTCTCATCCCAAGTTTTTGTTTCCTTTCCAAGGTAGTAACAGCTGTTGGAATATGTAAACCATTCCTCTGGACAACTACAATTATATGCTGAGGAAACATTGTAAATTACCCAGAAACAATATGAATAGTTTAAAATAACACTGACAGTGTAAATTTACAAAAGTATGTCATGTGTGTACATAAGATATCTAGGCATTCTAACAGGATGGTATATATAATTAAAAACCCACTGATTCACACATGTACACACTGTAAAGCAGCCTTTCGTCCCCTAATTGTGTTCACACATGAAACGAGCCAGCAGGTTAACGGTCACATTACACACATTTTTAAATCACTGAACAGACATACATTTTTTATAACAGTAAAATTATTTATCTCATGATTTTATAGCAATAGAAAATTGAAACAAATACAATAAGGTTATAGTGTTTTGAATTAGTATTTATATTCATTGCTAAAGAAAAGAAAATAAGCTCCTGTATTTTTTATTTACAGACACCTATGGCTAAATTTTATAATTTTCTCCTGAATATATCTCTGGTGATTTTTTCATTCAAAAGAAAGATACAAAGTAAAACTCTGTTATTTCAGAATTTTGGAAATCATTACGTACCTTTCTGGTTGCTTTCATTTTGGAAAGAATTGGTCTGCTTCTGTGTTGCAGTTGCCAGAAAATTTAAAATAATCTTTTACAAAATTAAGATGTGAATAAGTCATAATAATGTTAGTTCTTTGAAATTTGGCATATTGTTCAGATATAGAAAAATATAGAACTTTGTGACAAAAAAATATATATAATGTAATTGAGATTTTGAAAAAATATTTAAATGGTGCAAAGAACCAAATCAATATCTCCTACAGTACTTGATTTAGCCAACTTTCAAGAATTAATTTCTATTTCTCAGTAAGGTTTTTCACTTTGTAAAACATCTTTTTGGAGTTTGAAATCAGAACATATACATCTAATTTAAAGCAAATACTTTTTTAATATTTTTCTTTCATTTATACTTTTTAGAAATTCAGAACAATCCACTTTTAGTTCAAAAACAAATGTAAAAATGAGAATTCTATTCCTCAATATTTCAAAATATTTAGAGGCATTTCTATTCATTTAGGTGAAAAGCACTCCTTTATTTTTCCAAAATATACTTAAAATGAATAATAATTATTGTTACCGTGGTCACTAATAATGCCAAACAGATAATTCCCAGGATGCCAGCAATGAGCTTCTCTGTAGGTGACGATACATCTAAAGGACAAGAAATAAAAACACAGAGAAAAGAGAGATGGAGATAGCTATTTAGAAGATTTGCAGACAAGAGAACCCACATGCATAAAGATCACATAGGTAAACTTGGACACCAAACTGCACAACCACCAAAAAAGTTTTTCTTAGAGAGTATCATTGCATTTTGAGTAAATATAATGATCTGTGATTTGCTGGACAAAAACTACAGATTTCCACAATGTCTGGGTAAAAATAGCAACCATATTTCATTTTTAAATAGCAAAACTCGTATTGGAACTCTGATATTCATAAATAAAAATTATGTGAACAAACCTGCTCTTTTCCCATATCCTGTTACCCAAGCTGCTCATTCTGGACAATTACACTGGGGAGCTGTGAAATGCCATACCTTTGCTGTGGAAAGTTTTGTCATTGTCTAGAAGATCCTGAGAAGCAGTTGGAAGGCTTAATTCCACATAGGTTATTTCCTGTTCAGTTACTAAAATGGAGCTTTTATTGCCCTTAGACTTTCTCTCCTGGTTCTTCGGGTTTGGGGGCAAATTCAGTTTTGAGTAGATTACTCTGTGATTATCCATTTTTCTTTGCTGTGTGTTATTAGGAACTCTTCTGTATAATAGCAGTGCTTAAGAGGCTAATACATAGTTTATAATGACAACATACCTAGCACAGTCAAAAGGAGCAAAATGGAGAGAAAGTACCCACTCTTAAGTTTCATTGAGGAATCTACAGTTTTTGATCTAATTTCCTTAGACTTAAACAAGTTTCTTATAGAAAAAAATATTTTTATAAAGGTTTCTGCTTTTCACAAAAAATATTATTGCTGGGGCAATGAAAAGCAATAAATTAGTCAACTAAAAAAGAAATTCATGAATTACAATAAATACATTAGTTAAGTGTGATTCACAAATATATTTTAATGTCAATACAATACCTGAATTAAAATTTTTAATATGGTTTATAGTAATTTTGAAAGTCATAGTATGTTAAGACTCGTCTGAACATGAAAAACATGAATGTTGACATATATATTATAGTTTTGCTAATGAACTTTTATTTGACAGCTTACAGTCATTTATTGACATGAAATAATGGTTACAGAATTTTTTTTTTGAAATACTGAAGATTTCTGATAAATTACTAGGAATGCAGCAATTTTTATATTTTGGAAAGTATTAAATGACATAATAAACATGCATAACAGTATTGGAGAGATTTAAACTTTTTAAAAATACTTATTTCATAGACGTATTGGCTATTATTTCCTGGCTAAAATGTAAAGCCATAAAACAATAAATAAAAATATAGATCATTTATGTAGAAACTGTCTTGGTTTAACATTACAAAAAGATTCCTTGACTGTGAACATGTGTCAAGATCATTTTAGTTGTGTATTTGCAATAATTCAGATAATTTAATCTAATAATTTAGTCAATGGAATCTGGAGATAGAGAGGTCTAGAATTAATTCTCACCTTGAAGTTTATAATGTCTGCCCTTTAAAGTTATTCAGTATCTCATAACCCAGCTTATCAATGAAAATGAGCATAAGAACATATAAAATACAATGCATGTAAAACATTTGCCAAATTGGCACATAATGTTTTCAATAAATATCACCTATTTTAATTATTACTTACATCACAATTGCTGTTATTTTTTCCGATTCATGTCAGTTAAAGTATGAAAAATAAATCATTAGAGAAGTACCTTACAGAAATGTGACATATACTACTGCAATATATATATATATACTGCAATATATGTATATATATATATATATATTTTTTAGTTGGAGTCTCACTCTGTCGCAAAGACTGGAGTGCAGTGGCCGCTCCCGGTCACCACAGCCCCAACCTGCTGGGCTCCGGCGATCCTTCCGCCTCAGCCTTCCGAGTAGCTGGAATTACAGGCATGAGCTACCATGCCTGGCTGATTTTTTTTTGGATTTATTGTAGAGATGAGGTCTCATTGCCCAGGCGGGTCTGGAACCCGCGGTCTCAGGCAATCCACTCACTTCAGCCTCCCAAAGGCGCGGGATTACAGGCTGAGTCACCGAGCCCGGCTCTATTGCAATATTTTAACCAAACTTTTAAGAAGTAATTTTTCAAACACTTTTAATGCAATTTAGTATTTTATGTAATCTACTTCATATTCTTCTATTAAAAATAAAAATTGATTTTATTAAATCTACTTTATGGTCTGATAATAGTGTATTTAATTTCATTTATTTATTTACTTTAACAATCTCTGTACAATAGCTAACCTATATATAATTTTTATATTATTCAAAGATACACAATGTTCTGATTACAAAAATCCAAAATTACTTGATAGTTATGATATTTACAGGTTACGTAAATAATATTGACTAACAAATCCAAATATGTGTGAATGTCATTTACTACTTTCCACAGATAATAATTTGAAAACTTTAAGAAATTCTCCAACATATTTTACATTCCAGGGATCTATCCTGACTTACTCATATAAAGATATCAAATTTACACTTTGATTTTATGTGTGAATTGCACCTCCATTACATCAAATCTAATGTTTGCCATCTCCCACTAAATGAGGTAGACTAGTAGAGAGATGGAAAGTTGCTGCATGTACCTTCTGTCCCAGAATGTCACAAATCCTTTAGTGGAAAAGCTGGAATAAAAGATGAAATTTAAAGTCATATATCCAGAACAAGTAGAAACAATTTCTGTGATCTTCACAGACCGCCCTGTGAAACTCAGAATGAAGTAAGAATGGAAAAAGTTGATTTCTCATCAATCTGTCACTGAAGGTTTGAACAGGAAATTCTCATGCCTGGGATGTTTTGAAATAAGTTTTTCTCATTACACACCTCCAAAGTATAGGAGATTTGAGCTCTTATTAAATGGACAAAATAGACTTTGAGGATGTGTCATTAATTGTTCATTTTCAAGTGCCTCTGAAAAACTGTTTTTATATTCTACAAGCCATGAGTGTAGAGAGTCACTACATATATAAACTTTTTTTATTTCAATCACAAATATTGCCAACTTAAGCCTTGTTAAGAGTGTCTTAGCAGTTTAAAACCAATTTTATATGAGTGCTCAATTTTAAATATTGCGTATGTGTTTTTTTCATATTCTTAATATGTGACTCTATTATGATAGAATAAATTTTAAAACATGATAACATTATCAACAAGTATTTACTGATATTAGTCACCAATTATGAGAAATTACTACATTTCCAACTTACAATAACTGGCACAGACACCATCATCGACAAAGTTATATTCTTGACTTCTCTGCATTAGTTCTTAAATTCTTGCATTTGATTTTATTTTTTAAAGAAATTATTTAATCATTAGATTCACCTTGTTAAAAATAAATGTATCTGGGAAGGATTAAACATTAATGAATTGTAAAATAGATCAGCATGCCAGATTATAACACACAACAAAATTTATTTTCAGTCTTATGCAATCATATTACTTCCATTTAATGCAATATAATATTATTCCAAACTCAGGTGCTTTAATACTAAAGTGTATGCTTACAACTATATTTTTGTGAAGATCCATAACCTACGTGCCTCAAGTGCATCTGATTATAGTATTACACATTATGCTGACCAGGATCTGATTCTCCTCCCTAGTAGTGAATAAAAATTGATAATTCTGTTATATTTTGTAGGATTATTGCATGAAACAAGAGCATTTTTCCATATATTGTAAGAATGAATGCTATGAAACCAGATAATGGCATTTTTCATAATTATTGCAAAGATTTGATTATCATGAAAACTGAATAGAGCAGTTTCCTCTTATCCTGGTGGGAGACATTGACCACAGTAGATGCCTGAAACCCCAGATAGTACAAATCCCTGTATAAA
>NW_007259284.1:0-1888 GCF_000164805.1 Carlito syrichta
ACTCTAACAATCCACTCGCCTCGGCCTCCCAAAGTCCTGGGATTACAGGCTGAGCCACTGAGTCTGGCCCACAAATGATTCTTAAGTGGTAAGTTCACTAAAGGATGCCAGACATAAAAACAACTTTTTTATTAAATTACATAAGATTCTAAATCACAAAATCAGTAAGACACAAAACAGATCAGTGAATATCAGAAGCCAACGTTAGAAAGAAGAATGGACTGCGATAGGGATGTACGGTGCTAGAACATTGTATATTATGATTTCTCTAGTGGCTACATCATTGTATGCATTTGTGACAATCCAAATTGTTCAATTAAAATTGAAGGAACAATCTGTCAGATATCTCTCAATATAACTGACTTACAATTTTCAATACATTATTATTTAAAGGACAAATAATTTTTAAGAACCTGAGAATTCACAATTTAACAATACCCCCAAACTATTAAATAATGACTAAATACTCTTCAATTGTTTACACTACATTGAATTCTACATAGGTCTCAATTTTTAATTCTTTAATTTTTACTTATGGGTACATGAATTATATGATAGATTTATAAATATTTGGGGCACATGTGATGTTGGATACAGGCATACAATGTTTAATCATCAAATCAGTGCGCTTGGGGTGTGTATCACCTCAAGTATTTATTATTTCTTTATGAAAAGTGTATTCTAATTCCACTCTTTTCGGTATTTTAAAATAGACAATGTTTTTTTTATAGCCAGCCTTTTTCATTTGAATACTAGGTCTTATTCATTCTAACTATATTTTTGTACACATTTACAGACTATTGATTAGACTTTTTTTCTCACATGAGCCAGACCTGTGGGACTGACAAGGGTCATAAACCCCCATTTGTGTTTTATGATTAAAAAGTAGAGATTTTAGTAATACAGAAGGTCAAAAATTCTGTAGATTAATTTTCAAGTACAAAGTTCTTGTATTCATGTGTCATTATTACAGCTTCTATTAATGACAGTATTTTCTTTCCTAGATTCCAACACAAAAGGAAGAAAGAAAAAGTTTTTGGGATCAAGTCTGAAAGAACAGCATGGTTGTCTTTGCCTCTCCCTATTTAGAAAACACCTCCAAAAACAAATACACATGTACATGTGTGTTACATGCATATATATGTATAGTCACATGCCCTCAAGATAAAGAATACTGTAGTATATACATTTGATATTAACAAAGAGATCAATACTTTTGAGATACAGTCTAACTTCATACATGATCTTTAAAAAATATTTCTTGCCGAACTCGGTGGCTCAGCCTGTGATCCCCGTGCTTTGGAAGGCCGAGGTGAGTGGATTGCCAGAGCGCGCGGGTTCGAGGCCCGCCTGAGAAACTTGGCAAGACCTCATCTCTACAGTAAATCAAAAAAGGAGCCGAACGTGGTAGCGTGTGCCTGTAGTTCCAGCTACTTGGAAGACTGATGTGGAAGGATCGCCGGAGCCCAGCAGGTCGAGGCTGCAGTGGTTGGAAGCAGTCACTGTCCTCCAGTCTGGACGACACAGTGAGACTCCAACTTAAAAATAAATATAATAAGAAATAAAAAATATTTTTTCAATATAATCAATGAACTATTTACCTAAACTTTCACAGAGCAAAATACCTAGAAGAAGTTTAGAAAACACTAAGTATACCATGTAACAAAATAAATTAATCAAAAAACTCGTTTATTTTCTTTTTTGTATTTTGCTATTTATCAGTCTCTCATTCTCTCATTCATTCAAAGAAAGAGAAATTTAGCGATTAAAAGGATCACAGAGAAGGGGAGACATGAGAACATACCCCAATATGAAATTACAAGATGAAGTAAAGGGGCCTGGCCACTCCAGCTACTGATAACTGTATTGAAATTAAAAAAGAACTGTT
>NW_007259284.1:2058-4682 GCF_000164805.1 Carlito syrichta
CAGTTGACTTTCTTTTGGCCAACTGATAACAGATGGTAAGTTGGTGAATAAATATTTAATTTATGCAACCCAAATCCTGAAAGTCTGAGTTTCAAGTGTAATGCCTTGCATTCCCGAAGCAAAGTGTACAGAAATATATTTTTTTAAAAAACTACATTTCCAGCTGTCCTTTAAAAGAAGAAAATGAAAATAAAAGAAAAACCCACACATATGCATGCACCAAACCAAAGATGCTGAAGACCCTCTGCCAATCAGCATTTCTATAGAGACATTCTTTCGATGATTAAAACAAAAACTCCAGCCAGGCTCGGTGGCCCAGCCTGTAATCCTGCGCCTTTGCGAGGCTGAGGTGAGTGGATTGCTGGGCAGGTGAGACCTCATCTCTACAATAAATCAAAAAATTAGCCGGGTGAGGTAGCGTGCGCCTGTAGTTCCAGCTACTTGGAAGCCTGAGGCGGGAAGGATCGCCGGAGCCCAGCATGTCGAGGCTGCGGTGACCGGGAGTGGCCACTGCACTCCAGTCTGAGCGTCTGAGTGAGACTCCAACTCAAACAAACAAACAAACAAACAAACTAAAAACTCTAAAATGTTCAAGCAAAAGAAAACAAGCCAAGTAGCAATGTCCAGGAAGTCACCTAGTTGTACTGTCTTCTAATTATCCAATGCCAAAACAAATGACACCGGCCCAACTTCCTCGAACACATACACAGAGACACACAGGCTCCTAGAATTGCACACACGTGGGAAGGAATATACAAACCAACATTGAACAGAGCACAATGCCTACAAACACCAGCATGGCATCCACACCAAAACATGCACATACGTGTGCACCCATGATGCACATGACACAAAACACAGGCACGCAGCCACCAAGAACCACATGCATTCTTCTCCTCGCCAAATCCGTGTTGTACAAGCCATGTATGCACATGTACAACATTTGAACTCACAAATGCTGAATATACAGACTGTGAACAGAGTTACTGAAATCATGGGGGTGGAGAGGCCAGAAGGGAGCAGTAAGTGCTACACAAGTTTCTCCGAAGTGACAGAGAAGGGAGGGAAGAAGTGCTGAGAGCTTCACCTGCGGAGAAGCACAGCCAAGTCCCGTGAGCTCAAGTCCTGGGGGTATTCCTGGGGTTCCCCTGCGCATGCTCCAAGACAGAGTCACTGCATCCTTTCTGCATGCGCGTGTACACACACGCCTGGGTGGAGCCCACTTCCTCAGAATAACAAAGAGCAAGGAGCCAGTAAAGTGGGTGGTAGCTCAGGCAGGAAGTGGTCATCTCTGGCGCTGCAGGCTGGTGAAGGGAGAGTGGCGGGACCCAGGCTTGGCATGGATAGCAGGTGGAGGGCGTACCTATCAGAAGGAATCCTCTGCCCAGGTGCTGTTAGTCTTCATCTTGTCTTGCAAGTCTGCATCTCATTGATGGTTGATGATGATGTGAAGGGTTCCTGGGGTGCTGGGAGTTCCAGTGTGGACCCAATGAACCAGTGACCCTGTGACACATACTTGCTTTGCGGGGTGGAGGGCATGGGCTGGCGGCATTGGGCAGGAGGGACAGAACAAAGGAGTGCAGTGCAGCGGGTGGGGGCACACCATTACGAGGCATGGCGGCCGTGTCAGAGTAGGCGGTGATAGCAGTGGTGGATCCCTGGCCACCAAAGTGACAGCTCCGTAGATGCTCGGCTCGGGCCCTTTCACAACTCTCTAACGTTGCAGGATAAGGGGTGCCGCACGCATGCTCACGATATGCATGCTCACCGCATGTCCCCTTATCCTATCACGCCCTGGAAACCACCCACGAGATATCCCTCCTCACTCTCACCCCTCGTCCTCCAATGCAGCCTCCTCTCCCAAATTCACGGGATGCTGCCCACCACGTGCAGGCTGTGCTGCCAGTTTCCCTCTGTCCTGCCCCGGCCAAAGACCACAGACATGGTGGCCTTTGTAACTCTGTCCCATGCACTCACACTCACACACTCGCACACCTCACTTTTGCTGGACTCCCTCAACCGTGTTTTGGTAAGTCTGGGTGGATTCCCAGGTTCTGTTGTAAGGGCATCCAGTCAGTGTCTTCTGATACAGAAGTAATACTGTCTATGCAACTTCACACAACTTTGGGCCGGCCACCTGCATAACCTTAAGGAATGTAAGACCAAAGAGCCAAATCCATAGACAAATGCAATGTCATACTTTAACACTAATTATTTTGAAATTGTGTGGAATCTTTCTGTAGGGTAAAAACACAATGCACATGCATTCAACTGAACAGCTGATGTTTACATATTTTTTAAATTATACTTTCCAGATTTGCAATTCATGAAAGAGTTAGATTGTTGTCTTTATCAATGAACTACCAAAAAAAATTGTGCTCAGTTTCAGAAGTTTATTGTAACCTTTCCAACTTCTTACATCTCTGGTGATTGTTTAGGTCAATAGAGTTACGGTTAAGTAAGGAAAGAAATGAGACTGTGACCTACACATTAATTATTTTTATTTTGTCTTGAGTATCTGAAAAAAATGGTCACTCCTGCTGGATTATTTATCTAAGTTACTTCCTGAATATAATAATTGTATGTGTTTTTTCAAATACATTATCTCATTTGATCCCCAAAAC
>NW_007259284.1:5255-6864 GCF_000164805.1 Carlito syrichta
TTATTACCTTACTTTTATACTATTTATTTTTATAATTCTTATAACCTACTACATTTCTATACTGCCCTATGATTGTATATTAATTACCTATGAACTTATCCTTAACCTAAAATTTTATCACAACTTCTATAAATTTCAAATATCTAAACTATTGTCTTTTATACTTTATTAATTACTTATCTTATAATACCATGTCTAAATTCTAATACAACTATTATCCTACTATAATCTATTACAAACCTTATCATTAGTACTAATAAGTATAAAAATTATGAACTTACTCTATGTTCTATAAAACTTAATTCAATGACATTTTAACCTAAAACCTAAATCTGATTGCCTATTACGTGGAAACTACCTATGTCTCAAAACCTGCCATGCCACTTAAAACAATGAACTGCACAGTTGCCATGACAGCCGGGGGCTGAAGCAAGCTGAAAGTTACTGCACGTACAAAAACCAAGAACGTTCTGCTTGACCAAAGGCAACATAATAAAACTATTATCACAGTTATAACGTCTAATCTTAACCCCAAGTGAAACTACATACTGGAACAAAAGCTAATCAATCAGTTTACCAGGAAATAACAGCTAAAAATCTTAAGAAGAAAAACAGCTTAAAAAGAAAAAGAGATATAAAATAATTCTGCTGTGCATTTTTCATAGGATATAATAAGATTTTATTTTAGACTGTCACTTCCTAATATTGAAAATTCTGTTGTCTTATAATACACTGATTACTATTCATATACACACACTTGATGTTATATCCTTGTCTCAGAGGCGACCTTCTGAATAGGCCTTCATAGGCCTCAGCTGTGTGGTTACAGATGTTGGCTCCCAACAATATATCTTTCCCTCAACTGCATCGATGAGAAACTGAAGCTTAAGCACATGACAATGTATTCAAGATATATTACTAAGTCTGTTTTAAGAACACCACTTGTCTATTGACACTAATCTCATGTTGTTGATATTTTTTCACTCTGCCTGCTGAAAATAAATATTCATGTCTAAGAAATGAACACATATCTAATGAAAATACCTGTATAAGAATGAAAGCAATTATACTAAGGTGATTCATTTGAGAGCACTGTCAAATGACTCAAGAAATAAACATGCTTGATTACCAAACTAAGCAGAGACAGTTCATAATCATAAAGAGCAACATATGCCAAATCTTTAAAAATACTTGCTTTAATTTATTAGTCTAAGAATAAACTCTGCATCGGTTTAAGGAAATATAAAAATATTATTTCCACTTTTTCTTTTATAAAAAAATGGATTTAGAGAACATGCTAAAGTTATCCCTAGGAGAAAATTCTACCCGCGTCATTTCCATAATTCTATCCATGTGTAATATATTTTCCCTTTCCATTTTAAATATATTAAATTTGAATCACGTTCACATCAGCTTTTATTTTCAAGGATACTCTTTATGTCTAAAGTAATTAATATATTTTCAAAGTATGTTCATTCTAATGTTTTTTTTTTCCTATTTGGAAATACTAATATTAAGCAGACGAAAACATAATTTATTTTTTTCTTTGAAGTAGTGCTTAATGAGATGTTTTGGAGAGAGCTGGGAAAAAATCATGTGTATTCAGTTA
>NW_007259285.1:0-6882 GCF_000164805.1 Carlito syrichta
AACACCTCTGTGAAGAGAATGTTTTTTTTTGAGTGGGGGTCTCACTCGGTTGCCCAGAATGGAGTGCAGTGGTATGGTCATGACTCACAGAAACCTTGACCTTCTTGTCTCAGCTGATCCTCCAGAGCTGGAACTACTGGCATGCACTTCCATGCCAGGCTACTTTTTTGATGTATTGTGAAGAAGTCGAGCTATGTTGCCCAGATGGTCCCAAACCTCTGGTTTCAGGCAATGCTCTAGCCTCTGCCTCCCAAAGTGCTGGGATTATATTGTGAGCCACCATGCCTTGCCTTTTTGTTTGTTTTGTTTTAATTTTGTTTTATTACAGAGATGTGGGGTACAAGTGAGGATTAACTTCATAAGTAGGCTGCATGCAGGTGAAGTTTGATCTTCTAGATGGCCTTCACTACTTGGAGTATCAGACCAGGTATGCTTTGTGTTGTCATGTATCCCCCATCCTCCTCCCTACCTCCCCTAATGGTTTCCAGTGATCACCAGTATCTCCCTTGTGTTAATGTGACTAATATTGAGGGCTCACCTCTGGGTGAGAACATGTGGTATTCAGTTGTTTCTGTGATAGATCACTTAGTATGATGGTCTCCAGCTCCATCCAATTTGCTACCCAAGTCTATGATTTTGTGCTTCTTCAAAGATGCATAATTATCCATTATATATATACACCACATTTTAAAAATCCAGTTCACTTTCAATGTTTTTTATCTTCTATATACTGCAATTGTGATTTTTTTTCTCGGTAATCTGCTGAAGTTAGGATTTAGCCTCCTTTAGGTGTGATGTTAGGTGGTTTACTTGTGATCTTTCTGTTACCTTGATGTATACATGCAATGCTATGAATTTCCCTCTTAACATTGCTTTCATGGCATCCCAGATATTCTGAAGTGTCTTTGTTTCATGTGTTTTCAGACATCTTTGTATTTGTCTTGATATCTGTGCTGACTCAGAAGTCATTCAGCAGTATGATTTTATTGTCCATGTCTTTTTGTGCTCTGGGGGAATCTTGGTGGCAATATTTATTTTTATTCCACTGTGATCTGAGAATGTGCATGGTATAATATTGATCTTTTGAAATGTGTTCACTCTTAATTTATGTGTGAGAATGTGATCAATCTTAGTGTGTTCCATGTGCTGATTAGTAGAATGTATATTCTGTAGGTGTTGGGTGAAGTGTTTTATGGATGTCTGTCACATTGATTTGAACAAGTGTCAAGTTGAGGTTCTCAATCTCCTTGTTGGTTTTCTGCTTTGTGATCTATCTAAAGCTGTTAGTGAGATATTTAGGTCTCCAACTATGGTTTTGTGAGAGTCAATGTCCTTTCTTAGCCTACTTGGTATTTGTTTTATAAAACCTGGTATTCCTGTGTAGGGTGCATATATGTTTTGAAAGAATATATCTTGGTGGCTGATTGAGCCATTAATCAGTTTGTAGTGTCCTTCCATGTCCATTTTAACTTTGGATTGTTTGAAGACTGTTTTGTCTGATATCAGAATTGCTACACTTGCCCTCTTCTGTTTTCTATTGCCTGAAAAATCATTTTCCAGTCAACAACTTTGAGACTGTAGGTGTTCTTTTCAGTGAGCTGAGTTTCCTGGAGGCAGCAGGCTGTTGGATCATGCTTCTTCATTTAGTTTTGCCACTCAGTCTCATCAGTGGTGCATTTACACTATTCACACTCAATTTCATTATTGAAATGTGAGAGTCGATCCCTGTCATATGGCTCTTAAGGGGTTGCTTTGTTTCCTTTTAACTTTTTTAATATATATATATATAATATGTGTGTGTATTTTCATGTTTGTGTGTGTTCTGTATTCTCTGTTAACTCTGTGCTTGCCTGTGTTTTGTGGTGGGTCTGATCAGTCTTTTGTGTGTGTGTTCTGTGTTCCACACCTTCTTAAGCATCTCCTGGAGGCAACATATTCTCTTAGGAATTGGATGTCTGGGAATGATTTTAGTTCTCCATTACTGATGAAGCTTAGCTTGGTTGGGTAGGAAATCCTTGGCTGGAATTTCTTATCTTTAAGAATGTTAAAATCCTCCAAGTCTCTGTCTGCTCCAGGTTGCACAGTGAGGGTGGGGCAGAGGTAGCCCCTCGGTCTCTCTTGCTGGGTTGTCTGAGGACCCCTCTGGCTCCCCACCAGTTTATGAATTGGGCGACGGGGAGGAGGCCGAGCACAAGGATAAAAATAAGGATGAGGAGAAGCAGCACAAGAATGAGGATGAGGATGAGAAGCCTCCTCAATTCACGCTGATCACCCCAGAGCAACTGAATAGCCAAGAGGCCATGGTGAGCCAGACCTCTTGACTTTCTCTGGAGTCCCCTGGACACCCTCAATGTCTTGGTGTTTCTGCCCCCTGATTTCTCATAATCCCCACCCCCTACCCCAGAGCCAGTGGTCAGATACCTGTGAACAACAGTTGCCCCATGAAGGCCCGAGAGGGGGCTCCTCTCCATCTCCCTGCCAACTGTTCTTCCTGTGCGATCCCCCCACGAATACTCACCCCTGTTGGCAGTAGGTGGCATCCCTTAATGTGGCTCTAGCCAGTGCTGATGATGAGCAGACACGGTTGCTGTGGCAGCTGAAGGAGCGGAGAGTGTGCTGCCAGCACTTGGTCACACTGGTAGACTCGACCTGGACGGTGCCGGGAGAGGTGACTCCAGCCCCTGGGACCAGTGGTGAGCCTGTGATGTGGTGGAGCACCAGGCCCTCCAGGGGGCCATGCAGAATCTGCAGGTGAGGGAGTGTCTTCTGACAGGCCCAAGGAGGGTGGAGTGACAGGCTACCATGGCCACCTGACTCTAGGTTCTGGCTCCAGAACCACTTCATGGAAGTCATGGGGGAGAAGGCAGATATGAAGGAGTAGATTGTAGAGCTGGAGCTTGGCTGCATCCAGATGCCTGGAGAGGCTAACACTAAGGGTGAGTTGGGATGTTAGGGCCATTGTGGGGAGCTGCCCAGAGGTGGAGGTGCTGGCCTCTGAGCCCCTTAATCCCCCAGGCAAATACATTGCCCTGTTTTAGAACCAGAGGGTGGTGCTGACTCCCTCTGCAGATCTCTACGAGGTAGGAGGCGGACCTTGCAGACAATGGGGAGCCTACACAAGGAGAGGAAGGGGAGATCATGCAGTGGTGCATGAGGTCCAGAACCCCCCAGGAGGGCCCAGGTTTGGGCAACAATCCATGCATCCCATTTTCCTACCAGGGTGACAAGAGTGGCACAGTGAAGATTATGGTCATCTAGAGTTCAAAGAAGTGGGGCTGGCAGCTCTGCCCCCACCTTGTTTCTTCCTCTCTCACCCTCTAGAAGACTTTAGTCTACTCTATGGTTGCAGGTTAACCATTTGAGCTCTGAGTATTTCTTTCTGTAACTTGCCCATCAGTTTTAAATTGTGCACAAAACAGGCCTTAATATCTAACCAGAAGGAGTCTCAGAAAACCTGGCCTGTCTTCTCCCAAACATGAAACTGGCTTCTGTGCTGAAGGAAGTCATTGTCCTTGACCATCCTCTCTTTCAGAGGACTGATTCCCACTAAACTGTGGCCTGGAGGTTTGTGTTTGGATCAGTGTGCTACTTGTGGGCAGGACTCCAGAGTGTTTCACCACTGAGCTGTGTCCACCCTCTTATCTGTCATAGTTCTCTCTTTAGAGACCTATGACCTCCGAGAGGGCTCGAAATGCTGAGGGATCAGCTCTCATATATGTTTCCTGGACCAGCCTTCCTTAGATTAAATTTGTTGGGGGAATTCCCGTAAGACTGCTATATGTCATGGGTCAATCCTCCAGACACTTCTACTGTGCCCCTTGTCACCTAGGGGTACCTTTCATCTGGCAGGAACAAGTGCTCTTTCTATTCAGATCTGAGCAATTCAGACTCTCCTGTACCTGTGAAAATGACAGTTTAATTCCACGTGCAAATGAAGCAGACACAAGCCAATTGAGATCCACCCCCTTCCCCCTTGGGGGGAAGGAGAAAAGGCAATGGAGAGGGCCCTCTAGAATGCACCTCAGAATCAGATTTTTGGATCCCAAACTATTTCCCAAGAAGTGAAAACCATCTCAGAATAAACCAGGGACCATCAACCTGAAGCAGAAGGTTTAAGACCCAGCAGAAATGTACCAGAATCACCAGAAGAGAGTCACAAAATCTGTGGGACTGAGGAGGACCCCTGCTGGCTCCTAGCTCCAGGTTCCAGTGACTCTTCCAGCATTCCCAAAGACTTCTGCAAGACCCATTTTGGGGAGTGACAATTTGTTGATGAAAAGGTGCCCAACCGTGTAAAATATTTTAAGATGGTTTATTCTAAATCAAACTTCAAAACCTAGGTCTGTGATATGCATCTCCTGGAAGTTCTGAGAATATGTGCCCACTGGGGTTGAATGGTGGCTTGGTTATATACATTTTAGAAAGGCAGAAGTAGCTGGGCTCGGTGGCTCAGCCTGTAATCCTATGCTTTGGGAGGCTGAGGTGAGTGAATTGCCTGAGCCCACAGGTTCAAGACCTGCCTGGGCAACTTGGCGAGACCGCATCTCTACAATAAATCAAAAAATTAGCCAGGCATCGTAGCACATGCCTGTAGTTCCAGCTACTTGGAGGGTGAGGTGGCAGGATCGCCAGAGCCCATCAGGTTGAGGCTGCAGTGGCCGGGAGTTTGTCACTGCACTCCATTCTGGGCTACAGAGTGAGACTCCAACTAAAAAAAAAAGTCAAAAGTTACAAAAAACCATAAATCAATGCATGTAAGGTTTTCATTGGCTTGGCCCAAGAAGGAGGGACTTGCAGGTCAAAGGTGGATTCAATGATTTTTTGACTGGTACTTTTGATGTGGGGTCAGAGCATTTGATTCACGGAGCCGACACACAATTTACCAAGAGAAAGATTTATTAACTTATTAGACAGGGTCGACTGGCCAGGGCCACCCACCAGACTCAAGAGTGTCTAGGTTAGGACCCCATACTGTGGCTGAGGCCTTTCTTAAATACGCAAAAGCCCGCCTAATCCACAAGGCCATTATAATTCAAATTCAGACAACACAAAGCCCCCCAGAAGAGGGACTTGCTCGCCACATTTAAAACAGATAAAACCTGCCATAATTTGAAAGGGGCTTATCTCACAACACTCACATGCTGCCAGCAGGGATTACAGAAGCAGAAAAAGCTGGTTAACTTATCTAACATAGCCACTTGGGGTTTCCAAGTTGGACGTTCCTTCCAGGGTTTCCAAGAATTACTAAGTTTTAGGGGAGAGGTCACAGCACACAGTTTCAGTATACTTAATATATGCGGTTATATTTTCATTACATTTCACATAATTCATCACACTTAATATATAAGGCTTCACACAGGTTCCATACAATTCATCACCTCTTTTACTTTGTAATTCTTATCTAAGGGATTTTGGAAATCAGTAGAGGATATCCCTTGTTGAGGTAGGGGGGTGGGGAACTCCAGGTTTGTCCGTATGTAGATGAAGTCCTCTCTGTGACAGACTTCACTGAGGATAGACAAGCATATTACAAGGTTCCTGGAGTCTGTGAGTCCCTAAGATATGGTTTTGCAGAGTCATAAAACACTTTGATTTCCTTCCTTGTGTGTTGTATTTGTTGTATCTGGTTGTATGCCAGAGTCAGGTTGGAAAACAGACTTTGGTATAAAGAAGAATAGGACAATAAAACTCCATCTGGTGAGTCCTTATCAGGCATGATGCACCAAGCCACCTGGAAATTTGGATATGAGAAAAAAAGGTCAAGTTGAGCTCTCGAGTTCTTCTTTTAGGTCAGTGGGCTGAGTTGGGTCCATGGGTATGCAAAGAATTGCACAGAAATTAGATTAGAGAAGAAAGCTTATTAAGAAAGTAGACCAGATCAAAAAGTTGGATCCACCTCGCCAAGATTGCAGAGGGGGTCAGACACTTAAGGAAAGTTTGGAAGCAAATGCTTGAGGTTGAAAGCTCTTAAAGCTTCCCTTTAAGGGGGGCAGGCAATTATTCACAGAAGCTGTCATCATGGTGATGGGTCTTTTTCTCGTATCTCTGAAAACCAGATGGATGGGTGGGTCAGTCATGGATGCTTATTCACACAGATGAGAGGGCTGGTAGCTGAAAGACAAATTTTGGGGAAATGTTAATCTTAATGCCGTGTGTCTCACCCAGGGTTTCTGGGAAAGGATTATTGTTGTATATCAGCTCAAGGAGACCAGAGAAACTCCATTTTGGACTTTGCCTTTCACCTTCAAAATCAGGAATTGTTTCAGCAATGATCATTTCTGTGGTATGGGGAAAAGGTGAAGTTGATTTTTTCCTCCAAAATCTTGAGAATAAACTGGTCTGAGTGGTCCAGGACCTTCAGGTCAGAGTTCTCAAGTTTGGAGGGTCAAAATGTCAATGAGGTTGCAGAGTGGCCCACACTCAATGATTACACAAGCATCCCTGGGGATATCATCCCAAGCAGGGAGCCTGGAAAGGGGTCCTTTGGATGGCCAGCCTGGGATGCCCCCTTTCCCTCAGGCTCCATCTCTGGGCACACAGGTCATGGTGAGATCATGAGCAATGTGTTCTCCATGCTCCTGACCACATCTTGCAGCTTCACAGGGTGACTACTCTCCCACACCCTTCCTTGAGGCAGTCAGCCCCAGATCGGCTCAGACCAGAAAGAGCATCCCTTGACAAATGCCCATACCCCTTGGCTACCTTAATTTCCTTTACTTCATTATAATAAGAAAATACCACCTCTAGAGAGAAACTGCAGCCACACTCCACCCTCTGCAAAATGTGATATAACCTTTGCACCTTTTACAATAGAGAACTTTTTTCCTGTCCAGCTAGTTACTCCCAGATCATCTTCCATGTATATAAGTTCCTGAATAAAGT
>NW_007259286.1:0-10037 GCF_000164805.1 Carlito syrichta
TTCTGGCTTCTTGGAAGCCTGAGGCATAAGGATCGCCAGAGCCCATCAGGTTGAGGCTGCTGCAGCCAGGAGCGGCCACTGCACTGCAGTCTGGGTGACAGAGTGAGACTCCAACACAAAAAAAAAAAAAAAGAAAGAAAAGCTTGTTGGTTATTTGTACATCTCCTTTGGAGTACTGTCTGTTCATTTCTGTGTCAATGTTTCAGACATGCTATGCAATTTTTGTTGTTGAGTTTTAGGAGTTAAATATTTTGAGTTTTAACTCCATATTTAAATTACAAATATATTTTCTCATTCCTTATATGTTTTTTTCACTCATTGTTCCCTACTGTGAAGTTTACTTCTTTTAACTTTGTGTATCTTCCCATTTTTCATCATTGCATATGCTTTTAGTGTCATCTAATGGATTGTCATGGTCATTGTCTTAAAATCCATCCTATATTTGGTTCTAAAAACTTTGTAATTATAGTTTTTACATTTAATCATTTTGGATAGTATTTTGAATATGATTCAAGAGTACGTCTTTATTTTTATTTTGCTGTGGATAGTCAGTTTTCCAACACCGTGTGTTGAAGAAACTATGCTTCCCCATAGCATAGGCTGGCCAAGCCAACCTTGTTAAAAATCATTTAATTATACTCAGAAGGATTTATATTGAGGTTTTCTATTTTGTTCCATTATCTGAGTGCCAGTACCATATATTTTTATTTCTGTAATCTGCCATGTGTTTTTAAAATCACAAGGTGTGAAACCTTTATTTTATCCTTTATGGCTAACGTTTATGGTCCCTTGAGATTCTATGGAAATTTCGATTTTATAGTATTTTTTCAAAGAAAAGTATCACTGAAATTTTCATACGAATTACATTAAATTTTATATCACTTTGGGTAGAGTTCACATCTTAATGATATCTTTTGATTTTAGTTGAGTTGGGGTCTCACCATGCTAGAGAATAGTGAAATGATCATATCTCAAAACACCCTCAACTTTCTCGTTCAGACAACCCTTCCTCTTCAGTCTACTGAATAGCTGGGATGACAGGTATGTGCCACCATGTTGTCTACCTTTTTATTTTTTACTTTTTGTGGATCCAGGTCTTGCTATGTTATGTAGACTGGTCTTGAACATCTGGCCTCTTAGCGATTCACCTACCTTAACCTCCCAAGGTGTTGGGATTGCATGGATGAGCCATCACACCCAGCCTAAATCTACTGATTCGAGATTGTGTTGCTTAACTTGAATGCTTTTTTTTAAGGAAAACTTTTTTTTTGGAGTTGGAATCTCACGGTGTGCCCCAGGCTGGAGTGCAGTGGCGCACTCAAGGCCACGACAGCCTTAACCTCCTGGGCTCAGGATATCCTTCCACTTCAGCCTTCCAAGTAGCTGGAACTATAGGCATGCCAACATGTTGGGTTAACTTTTGGATCTATTGTAGAGAGGAGGTCTTCCCATATAACCCTGGCTGGTCTTCAACCATAGGCTCAGACAATCCTCTCACCACAGCCTCCCAAAGTGCTAGAAGCCAACACGCCCAGTCAACACTCTATCTCTTTACACCTCCTGTCCTTTATTAATGTCACAAAGACGTGTTTTATTCTGTCTATTAAGAAAGATGTGTTCAAATGTTAAGTATTTTAAAATTCTATAGTAGATTATGAGCATGTTAGACACCGTCACTGTGATAGCAGAGCATTTTCTATTTGAATATACATTAGCAGAGCTTTACATTTTTATAGGTGTAGTGATGCTGTTCACCATTGTTTTACTTTTCAAGAGTATTTATTGTACTTTTCAAGAGTATTTATTGTAGGGAAGTTTTAGTGGAGACAGACACCCTCAGATTTGCTTATTTTGGTAAGTCTTTATTTGCCCCTATATTTCAACTACACTTTTTCCAGATGTTGTACAGTTGGGTCTATATCTGTAAATTCTGCCTCTGTGGATTCAACCAATGAGGCATCCAAAATATTTTTTAAAAGTAGATTGATGCATTCTATCATCAGGATATTGGTCTGTTTGACGATGTACAATAAGCCCCAAAGTCTATATATGTTTTTTATAGTTAATAATTTTGTATTCCTGTCTCAAGAATTACAAATGACACGTTTTCAATTTTCTGAATTTTTTCGTGCTTATGACTATTAGGCCCCTCTAGTTAATTATTTTAAATTCAATTATTGTATGTCAGCTTTACTATTTTACTGAATTCTTTAGAGTTTTACTTTATATTGGTATTCCGAATTTCTTCATGTAATTTTTCTATTTTTTTAAGTCTATGATCTGTTTCACTTATTGAGCATGTTTCAGAGAATTATTTTGAACTTTTTCAAATAATGCATATATCTTCATTTTTTAAGGTAGGTTAATTTATGTAAATTTGTTTCTTCAACTGGAATATGAAAATTTAAGACTCAGCTGCTGATTCCTGTAATTAATAGTCTAGCTTTTTACAAGGAAAGGCTGACATTGAATCACTGGGTTATAGATTCTGGGTGCTTCTCAACGATGATGTCAAGATGTGTTGGTCTATTTTCTGACTTCTAAAGATTGTCTTATTTCATTTTTAGATCCTATCATCTTTGGTTCTCTAGTATACTGTCTGTGGTATTAAAGTTTTTCTGGTGTTGTAAAAAAAATTAATTTTCTTACCCAATAGATACAAGCCTGTCAT
The DNA here is from genome assembly GCF_000164805.1 of Carlito syrichta. Classification (NCBI taxonomy): domain Eukaryota; kingdom Metazoa; phylum Chordata; class Mammalia; order Primates; family Tarsiidae; genus Carlito; species Carlito syrichta. Next base: position 2,672 of record NW_007259286.1, read on the forward strand.
CCATAACACACCCTCATTTTCTTCAGTACTCCATGTCAGGATGACAAAAAACCAGCCAACAGATATCTCCACAACATGCCCAAATTTGAAAACATGATCCATTCTTCTAGGTCTCTCCAGAAACAGATATGGAGAGTTGGGAGTTTTCTCCTGAGCCCACTGTGCTGATCTGAGAAAGAAGAGATCATGTGATAGACATTCTCCTAGCCACATCTGGTCACCTTTCTGGAGAAAAGAGCCCTGAAACATAAAGGGAGAGAAGAAGATAGCTGTACACTCACGTAAATGGGAATACCTGTTCCAGTGACAGATGAAAGGTCAAAACATCCATGAACATGCCAGACTTTAAAATGTGGTTTGGTTAGCTGGGCATGGTAGTGTAGGCCTTAGTTTCAGCTCCTTGGAAGGCTGAGGCAGAAAGATCCCTGGAGCCCAGCAGGTCGAGTCTGTGGTGGCTGGAAGCATGCCACTGCCCTCCTGTCTGGGTTACAGACTGAGACTCCCACTCAAAAAAAAACAACAATGTGGTTTGGGAAGCTCTGCTCCAATGAGAATAATTTTGAGAAGCCTAGGTTTCTATTACTGACACAAAGAGACATCTCTGTTTACCCTTATGCTCTTCAATCCTACATCATCTGTTTTTTCAGTGCCTTTTCCAGCACATTCAGAGTGAGAGCCAAAGTTCTCATGTCTTGTGAGGGACTTCATGATCTGACTGCTCATCCATTGCTTTGAAGGTTTGGAGAAAATCTGGGCATATTTCTTGGTTTTCTTCTTTCAAGTCATTTAAAAAGTTCTGTTTATGACTCCTGTCAGAAGTGTATAAGGGGAATAGTGACGTTTTGGGTATTTCATTCAGAAATTTCAAGAACACTAGATACAGATATGTGATGTGTTTTCTGCATTACAATATCTAGTTTTGTGGAATCTTCCAAACATAATCCTATAGGAGTTTGGACTGAGTCATTTTATTAGGGCACAAAGCATGATAATAAATTTCTAAAAACAATCCATTATCACATTAAAATTTTTATTTTCTTAGTATGAACTAAGCTTAGAAGTTTAAAATTTATTTGCCTAAATATGTCCAGTATAAAATAGAATAATGTATCTATTCATCTCTTAGCATTCCTAAAGAAATTAATATTGTAGATAAATCTAAAACATTGCCAAGCATAGAGTCAAAAATTTGTTGGCTTTTGTTCTTTAAACTATCATTTTATAACTTTTGCTCTTTTATTCAACAGAATACCAGAACTAACTCATCTGCTTTAAGTATTTAATTTGCAGTATATTAATTTACATATTAGTTTTAAAACTAGTAACTGAAATAGCATACTTGAATTTATATATCATGTAAGAGGTGAGTTAGATAATTAGTAAGCCTTCCACTTTGGTTTAAATATTCATTTTTTATGTTTATTTCATGTGAAAATTATTACCACTTCATGTCACTTGACTCAGCCTGTATTTGAAAAAATAATATCATGTATTTCAAATGATTCACCTTATACGTCAGTGTGTTATACCATATTTTATAATGTTCATTTTGCCTCCAGTATTTATAAATGTGAGGTTTTTCTTCATTCTTAAAGCCTAAATTACCACTTTCCCTTTTGTGTAAAAATAACAGCAGTATATTTATAACATAGTAAAAAAGATTCTAAAGTATCATTTAAATGCTTAGGTCTTAAGCTTTTCTCATCAAATCTTTTTATGAGTAGTTAAATTTTTTTCTTAAATATCACTAATGTAACTACATGTTAATGATTCATAATGTCTGTTATTCATGGATGCCCAACCAAAGTTGAAAACTGTAGTTATGTAAAAGGATTGTTTAAGCAATGCAACTATGTTTATCTATTATCATATGGGTTACGGTTTCTCTTATTACTTTTATTATGTATCTACATTTTCATATTTTTATGTTAACTTACATTCTCTCTTCTCACATCAGGTGATTATGTTCATGTATCAGTTAATCATGCTTAAAATAATAACCTATTATGATTTTAGATACCATGTTCAATTCTGTAGAACTCTGTTTTAATTGAGAATGGGGACAAAATTGAAATATAAATCACAAATGTGTCTTTTGTCAAAAATATTATGTAATAAGCACTTATATGGTTGTATACCTTTTATTTTTGTTAGAATACATATAATTCTTTGATAGCGGTCCGTTCATCTTACCTAGGTGAGTGGTCAAGGAAATTCTACTTTCATCACATGTTTATCAATGAGTATATACCATTTTTGTGCATGAAACACTTTGAATTTAGTTGTATGTATCTCTTACTACTGGCTTATTTTCGGCAAAATAATCCCCTCCCAGATTTATTCTAAATGTAGATACTATAAGATATCCTGTTTTTTTTTTTTCTTTTTTTTTTGAGTTGCATCCCAGTCTTGTCGCCCAGGCTGGAGTGCAGTTGCATGCCCATGGCAACTGCAGCATCCATTTGCTGGACTTAGGCAATTCTTCCGACTCAACCTTCCAAGTAGCTGGAACTACAGACGCATGTCACCATGTCCAGCTAGTTTTTGTGATTTATCATAAAGTCAAGGAATCACCAAGTTGCCCAGGCTGGTCTCAAACCCACGGGCTCAGGCAATCCTCTTGCCTCTATCTCGCAAAGTGCTGAGATTACAGCCTGAACTCCCATGCCCAACCAATATCCTGCTATTTAAAGGCTGAATAATATTCCATTGTTTGTGCATTTCCAATTGTCTTCTTTGATGAAAGATGTTTGGCTTGTTTTGAACAGTTAACTTTTGTGAATATCTTTGCAGTAAATATCAGTGTGCAAATAACCCTTCCATTTGAATCTAAATGCAAGGATTTATTTGTCTTTTGTATACTTTTCAGTTTAACTGTCTGCCTTATGACAGCACAGCTGTTTAAAAAATGTAGCATGTTTATGGAACTTCACAGTTAGATACGAGTTTTAGGGTTGCTTTTTTTGTATTTTGTATTTCTGGAAAAAATGACATGGGGAATTTGACAAGGATTAAAGTGATCAAATCTCTCGATCACTTTAGTTAGTATGCATATCTTCTCAGTCATGTGCCAATTCAGGATGTTTCTTCAGCAGTGTAGCCTCTCACAACACCACCAGCTGAAACACACATGCTGATGGTTGTTTTTTTTTTTTTGTTGGAGTCTCACTCTGTCACCCAGACTGGAGTGCAGTGGCTGCTCCCGGCTACCGCAGCCTCGACCTGTTGGGCTCTGGCAATCCTTCCACCTCAGCCTTCCAAGTAGCTGGAACTACAGGCATATGCTACCACGCCCGGCTAATTTTTGATTTATTGTAGAGATGAGGTCTTGCCAAGTAGCCTAGGCGGGTCTCGATCCTGTGGGCTCAGGCAATCCACTCACCTCAGCCTCCCAAAGGCACGAGATTACAGGCTAAGCCACCAAGACCAGCTGCTGATGGGTTTTTAGAACACTTATGTGGTACTGAAAGCTTGTAATATAGGGGGCTGTCTCTCCAGATAGATGATTACAGGATGTTTTTGTGTTGCCCTTGTCTTCCAATTGGGGGAAATTCACAACCAATTTTGTGATACTTTCTAGAATGTTTAGTTTTCAATGAGAGGAACTTCCATTGACATTTTTTGTAAGGGATGGCTTGATCAAATTTTTTTCATTTTGAAAATTTTATTTTGATAGACAGTTTTGCTTGACATGGTATTCTCGGTTTGTAGCTTTGTTCTTTCAGCATATTGGCTCTATAACTCAAATTCCTCTGGCCTGCAACATTTCTACTGAGATGTTCACTGATAATATCATGGGAGCACCATTGTACATGATGTATCAATGTTTCTTTTTTCTTATAAGCATCTGTACTTCTCTGTGCCTTTTGAATCTTTTTTAGTCAAGAATCTCAATCTGTCATCCTGGCAAGAGTGCAGTAGTGCACTCATAGCTACTGTAGCCTTGGCCTGCTGAGCTCAGTTGATCTTGGGCCTCAACCTTCCAAGTAGCTTGGAAAACAGACTGTGGCACCATGGCCTGCTAATTTTATTTTATTTTATTATTATTATTATTATTATTTGTGTGTGTGTGTTGGAGTCTCACTCTGTCGCCCAGACTGGAGTGCAGTGACCGCTTCCAGCCACCGCAGCCTCGACCTGCTGGGCTACGGTGATCCTTCCGTCTCAGCCTTCCAAGTAGCCGGAGTTACAGGCATGCACTACCACACCTGGCTGATTTTTTTATTTATTGTAGAGATGAAGTCTCGCTGCCTAGGAGGGTCTCAAACCCGCGGGCTCAGGCAATTCACTCACCACAGCCTCCCAAAGGCACGGGATTACAGGCTGAGCCACCGAGCCTGGCTATTATTTTTTTTGAGTTGGAGTCTCACTCAGTCACCCAGACTGGAGTGCAGTGGCCGCTCCCGGTCACCGCAGCCTAGACATGCTGGGCTCCGGCGATCCTTCCATCTCAGCCTTCCAAGTAGCTGGAACTACAGGTGCACCTTACCACACCCTGCTAATTTTATGATTTATTATAGAGATGAAGTCTCACCAAGTTGCCCAGGTGGGTCGTGAACCTAATTTTATTTTAAATGCAAGGTCTCAGCATGTTTGTAAGGAGGGTCTAAAACTCCTCACTCAGATCAGAGAAATGGCATCAATATGACATCCACTGGCACCTTACTCTGTGGCAGGGCTCAGCTACAGATCTCTGACCCACATCTGTGCTGTCCTGTCTGTCAATGCCCAGCCACTGCCACAGACGACGGTGTAGCTGCATGCCATGTTGTCATGAGGCTGCTGATCTATTGTCAGTTGGACATTCACTCACCTATTGGCATAGAAAAATGGAGATTAGTGTTTATGCACCCTTACCTGTACAGAGACCCTAACACTCCAACCAGTTCCATCACCATCTCGTCCTCCTGTCCCTCCGTGGTTTTCTTTCTTTTTTTTTTTGAGTTGGAGTCTCACTCTGTAAAGCAGACTGGAGTGCAGTGGCCACTCACAGCCACTGCAGCCTCGACCTGCTGGGCTCTGACAATCCTTCTGCCTCAGCCTTCCAACTAGCTGGAAAAACAGGCACACGCTACCAAGCCCAGCTAATTTTTTGATTTATTATAGAGATGAGGTCTCGCCAAATTGCCCAGGCAGGTCTCAAACCTGCGGGCTCAGGCAATCCACTCACCTCAGCCTCCCAAAGCATGGGATTACAGACTGAGCCACTGAGTCCGGCTCCTCTGTGGTTTTCTAAAATCACATTTTTACACAAAATCTGTCCAGGCATTTCTACTTCTCTGGAAACATCCCTAAATGTCTACAGCCCCTGAAAATTATAACACATATTTGCCAAGTTGGCATATGCTCTAGGTAAAAAGAGACAATGAAGATAAAAGGTTCTAACTGATATGGCAATGGGAGTATTCCAATAAGATAATTTTTTGTTTTGAGTTGGAGCCTCACTCTGCCCCCCAGGCTGGAGTACAGTACCACATTCATGGCCACCCCAATGTTTACCTGCTGGACTCTGGCGATCCTTCTGCCTCCGTCTTTCAAGTAGCCAGAACAACAGATGTGGGCTTCCATGCCTGGCTAATTTTTGACTCATTGTAGAGATGAGGTCTCGACAAGGTGCCCAGGCTAGTCTTGAACCTGTGGTCTCAGGTAATCCACTCACCTCAGTCTCCCAAAGTGCTGGAATTGCAGGCTGAGCCACCAAGCCCTTCCAAGATAATTATTTTACACAGAAATATTCTCTAATGCATTCTTTAACTCTCAGGAAATAGGGTGAAGTAAGAGCCACTTAGCCGGTGTAGATGCTATACTTTTGTCAATGATTTGGTATAAAATTGGGTCACCAACACAGGCATGTATATTTCTGAGTGGTATATTAACTTCACACAAGATAAGTTGTATATATTGTTCAAATGAAAAAGTCACAGTGCATTAGAAGGTCCCCCTCAAGTTTTAATGTATACAATAATAAACTGTATGTTGTTAAAATGCAGATTCTGACACAGAAGGTCTGGGGAAAAGCCTGAGTTCTGCATTTTTTTTAGGTGGGGTCTCATTCTGTCAACCCATGTGTATAGTGGCACAATCAGATCCTGCAGTCAAAATCCACAGCCTCCTAAGTAGCTGAGACTACTGAAAAGCACCACTGTATCAGGCTAATTCACTGATTTTTTTTTTATAGAGATGAGGTCTGTCTATATTGCCCAGGCTGGCCTCAAACCCCTGGGATCAAATCATTTTCCCGTCTCAGCTTCCTAAAGTGCTGGCCTGATATTTTGAATTACTTTTTTGAGTTGGAGTCTCACTCTGTACCCCAGACTGAAGTGCAGTGGCACACTCACAGCCACCACAGCCTCATCCTGCTGGGATCAGGTGATCCTTCGGCATCAGCCTTCCAAGTAGCTGGAACTACAGGCATGGCATGCACCACCATTTCCAGGTAATTTTCTGATTTATTGTTTAGATGAGGTCTAGCGAAGTTGCGCAGGCTGGTCTCTAACCCATGGTTCTCTCACTTTATCCTCCCAAAGTGCTGGGATTATAGGTGTGAGCCACCATGCTGGGTCGACATTCTGAATTATTAACAAGCTTCCTAAGAGTGACAAGGACTCTGGTCAAGGAGAATATATTGGGAAATATACACCAAGTTCCGGAGGCTGGATTTATCTCAGTATATCTGACAGTGAACAAAGATGAGTCTTCATTTTCTAAAACAGGTTATATGCAAAAAGAATTTGACAGGAAAGGAGAGCTTCCAGATTAAACATGATGATCTTTGCTAAATCTCTCCAAGAAATGTAATAATGAAGAAAAAATAAATATAGTGAAAAAACATGTCAGATGGCACCTTAACCAAGTGAGCAAAATTAACACCAACTGTAATAGGACAAATTGTTATCAGTTGCCAAGGCACACAGATGACCCAACAGAAATGCTATGATATATTGGCTTTAAAATAGTACATTATAACTGGAATCTGATAATGAAGAAATAGCCATTTTATGTAGAATTACACCTCCAAGTATCTCGGATGTTCTGTAATTTCTATGAGTGTATTTACATTGTCTTTTTAGCATCCTAGAGAGCAAGTCTCTTCTAGTTATTCTTTATTCAGACCTTCCTGAGTTATTTGAGGCAGTAACTGGCATCCTGTTTAAACATACAGTTTATTAACAGTGCTGTGCCTGGAGCTGATGGAGCATCCCAATGAAACCTTAGTAGTAAATGTTTCCAACCTTCAATAGCCTCAAGATACATGGGCCTCAACCCTTATTTGGCCTTGCTGCACAGGTGCTGAAGTTGGAAGTAAGATTTGGGGTGTGTACTTAGGTAACCAGAAATGCAAACAAAGACTCCCAACAACCAGGCA
>NW_007259287.1:0-8772 GCF_000164805.1 Carlito syrichta
CATGGATTCCCCGTTTCTAGGAAAATTCTGGGCTTCTGTCTTTTTGTATACAGAGTTTTGGTATCTACATTGACAGGGAAAATCAGGGCATATTCCTGAAAACGAAAATGGAATCCAGATTCTTGGAGTTCACATTCACAGATGTCTACAGGGCCTCTTGATAAGGTTTAATCAGGAATCTGGGCTTCTAGGTCCCCACTGTGTTAGGATTTCTTTTACAAGGGAACCAGGTATCTTGGATTCCATTCCCCAGGAAACTTCTGGGAGTCTTTCTATTGATATCCAAACAACTTGAATTCTACATCACTAGGAAATGTCTTGATGTCTTGCTGAGAAGGAAATAGGTATCTGGGTAATGGAAATCCTCATATACAAGAAACTGCATGCATCTTGCTAAGGATGAATAAGGAATCTGGGTTACATGAGTCCTCAATACCGAAAATCTAGAGGGCGTCTTGCTAATGGTTAAATAAGATAAGGGCTTCGAGCACCCCTCATGTATTAGAGCTATTGCTTAGGTGGATATTGCGAATCGATCATTCCTGGACTCCAGCAACACTCTGGTACTGTTGATAGTTATGACGGGAATCTGGCACTACAGGTCCATTTAGATACTCGGATCCTCTGATGCCAGATTCCAGGACACAAGTAATCCTCTCGGATTTTTTGTATGTAAGCCCTGACTTCAGTGTTACCTCGTACTCCAGAAACTTCAGTGGCTCCGATGTTCGTTATTAGGATTTTGGGTTTAGGTGTTCACATTTTTTAGGAGGTATTTTTGGGTGGGAACAAGGAATCTTTGATTCCACGTCCTCAGGCATATTCCTATCATCTTTCTATGGGTATACAAGAGTCTGGACTTCCAGGTCAACAGGAAACATCTTGTCGTTTTGCTTAGAACGAAATAGGAATCTGGGTCACTGTGTCCCTTGTAAGTTTCTACACTTGTTACTAAAGAGGAACCAGGAAACTCGGTTTCCATGTTACTTGCAAACATCTGGGCAATTTTAACTTATCCCTGGCTTAAGACAGGGCTCATACTTAGGAATAGACAGGGACTTTAGCTAAATGCGAATCTTGAATCTGGAAGTCCTGGTCCCCATATTATTCAGAGCAACATCCCATATGCATACCACAAATTAGGCATTACTGATCCCCAGGAACGTGCTGTGCCACCTGATAGTTGTAACTGAGAATCTGGCCTTCTGGTGCGTTTTTTCCACAAGGTCCTGTAAGGCCAAATTCCATAATCCAAGGAATCATCTTGCCATTTGTTAATGTGATCACTGTATTCAGGTTTACCTCGTAGTCCAGAAACTACTGCTGGACAAACGTTTTGGTATTCAGAATACGGGACTAGGGTTCCCACATATTTAGGATGTATTCTTAAGGGGGATCCACCAAACTTGTGTTCCAAATCCCTGGGAAACTTTTGGGCGTATGAGTATTGATATGCAAGAGTTTGTACTTCCACTTCACCAGAAAATGTCTGCCCGTCTTCATGATATTAAAAAAGGAATGTGGGTTTTGGGAGGCTTCAACCCATGAACTCTACAGGACTCTGTTATAAGGGCTTATCTAAAATCTGGGCTTCTAGTTCTCCAAATTCTTCAGAGCTACTTGCCACTTGGAAATGACAAGTGTCATTATAGATTCACAGCAACCTTCTTGTCCTCTTGATAGTTGTACCCAAGAACCAGTCAGTGCAATTCAGTTGGGATCCTCTGGACAACTAAAGCCAGATTCCAGGACTGAAAGTATCATCTCACCATATTTAAGTCCTGTCTAAAGATGTACCCTGTAATCCTAAAACTTTCGTTTGAGCATCTATTTGATAGGGACTGGGGGTATTGAGGTTGCTAAGCATGTAGTACACATTTTTAAATGTAACTAGGTATCACGGATACCACGACCTCCGGAAACAGCTGGTCATCTATCTATTTTCATACAGAATTTTGGAATCCAGATCGCCAGGGAAAAACTTGACATCTTTTTGGGAACGAGAAGAGAAGGCAGGTTCAGAGGTCCTCCATAGCCAAAATCTATATGGCCTCTTGATAAGGTTTAATGAGGAATCTGTGCATTAGGTCTTTACATTTTTCAGGGCTACTTGCTGAGTGGATACCTAAAATCTTTAATTACAAATCCAAGAAAATTCCAGTCCTCTTCATAGTTGTAATCGAGGATCTGAACCTACAATTCCGTTTGCTTCTTATGAACATTTCGGCCATAATCCAGGACCCCAGAAATCAATTGGCATTTCGTGACAAAATCCCTCGCTTCAGGTTACCTCAAACTACAGAAATTTATGTGGTCAGGCTGGGGGGAATTGGGATATTGGGTTTAGAATATTCCACATTTTTTTTTGAGTTGGCGTCTCACTCTGTCACCCAGACTGGAGTGCAGTGCTCGCTCCAGGCCACTGCAGCCTCGCCTACTGGGCTCCGGGGATTCTATTGCCTCAGACTTCTAAGTAGCTGGAAGTACAGACATGCACTACCACGCCTGGCTGATTTTTTGATTAATTGTAGAGATGAGGTCTCGCTGCCCAGGCGGGTCTCGAACCCGCGGGCTCAGGCAATCCACTCACCTCAGGCTCCCAAAGGCGTGGGATTACAGGTTGAGCCACCGAGCCCGGTTAGAATATTCCACATTTTTATGAAGTCTTGTTAAGGGGAACCTGGCAACTTGGATTATTGTTCCTAGGTACTATAAGGGAGTATTTCTATTGATAACCAAACAAATGTAATTCTATGTTCATGAGGAAATATTTCACGTATTGCTGAGAGTGAAGCAGGAATCAGCGTAATGGGAGTCCTCATATACTGGAAACTACATGGCCTCTTGCTATGGAAAAATAAGGAATCTGCTTACATGAGTCCTCAAATCCCAAAAACCTACAGTGAGTATTACTAAGGGAGAAATAAGTATCAGGGATTTGAGCAGGAATCTGGGGAATGGGTGTCCTCATATACAGGAAAATCCACGACCTCTTGCTAAGGACGAATATGGAATCTGGCTTACACATGTCCTCAATCCTAAAAACCTACAGGGCGACTTTCTAAGGACTAAACAAGAATCAGTGTTTCGAAGCAGGAATCTGGGTTATGGGAGTCTTCATACACAGGAAACTGCACAGCCTCTTGAAAAGAAAGAATAAGGAATGTTGTTTTCACAAGTCCTCAATGCCAAAAATCTACAGGGCGTCTTGCTAAGCGCTAAACAAGAATTCGGTTTTCAAAGCAGGAATCTGGGGAATGGAAGGCCCCACATACAGGAAATTGCACTGGCCCTTGTTAAGGAAGAACAATAAATCTGGGTTACATGAGTCCTCAATTCTAAAAATGTACAGGGCGTCTTGCTAAGGCCTACAAGACTCCAGGCTTCGATGTTCCCATATTTGTCAGAGCTGTTTCCTATGTGGTTATTATGAAACAGTCACTCCAGAAATCCAGCAACATTCTGCTCCTCTCGATAGTTTAAATGAAAATATGGCACTAGAAGTTCATTAAGATTCTCTATCTTCTAACGCCTAATTCCAGGACACAAGTAATCATCTCAGGTTTTTTGAATGTAAGTCCTGAGTTCAGGATTACCTCGTGCTCCAGAAACTTCTGGTAGTTCAGCTATTCGGAATTAGGACCTTGGGTTTAGATGTTGCAACATGTTTAGAAGGTATTTTAGGGAGGGCACCAGGGTCTTGGTTTCCAAGTCCATAGGAACATTCTGGAGTCTTTCTATTGGGAGCCACGGGTCTGGATTTCCAGGGAACCGGGAAACATCTGGTCGTTTTTCTGCGAACGAAACAGGAATCTCAGACATTAAGTCCCCAGAAGGCTTCTACTCATGTTACCAATGGGGAACAAGGAAAATCAGTTGGCATGTGACCAGAAAACTTCTGGACAGTTGTTAATTATTCCCTGGCTTAAGGTAGTTCCCATACGTAGAAGCATACAGGAATTTTCTAAATGCTAATCAGGAATTTGGAATCCCACTCTCCACACTTTTCAGAACTAATTCCCATATCCGTACCACAAATCTGTTATTATTGATTCCCAGGAACCTGCTGCACTTCTTCTTAGTTGTAACAGAGAATCTGGCCATCTACTCGCCTTTTTTTGCAGGAGGCTGTAAGGCCAGATTCCAGAAACCAAGGAATCATCTCGCCATTTTTAGTGTAATTTCTGACTTCAGGTTTACCTCCTAATCCAGAAACTATTGCTGGAATTTTAGATTGATATTCATACTTGGGATTAGGAGTTCCCACATATTTAGGACATATTCTTAAAGGGGATCCAGCAATCTTGGATTCTAGGGCCCTTCTGACCTTTTGGGCATATGAGTATTGGTATATAAGAGATTGTACTTACACGTCACCAGGTAACATCCGGGAGTCTTACTGAGAACAAAGAGAATCTGGGTTACATGGGTCGCCAATCCAACAAGTCTGCATGGCCACATTATAAGGGCTAATCTGGAATCTTGGCTTCTAATTCCCCACATTATTTAGTGCTACAGGCCTCTTGGATATGACAATTTTGTCATTATAGATCCTCAGCAACCTTCTGCTCTTCTTGATAGTTGTAACTGAGATGTGGACCTACAAGTCCGTTGGGTTCTTCGGGACAACAAAAGGCAGATTCCAGGACCCTAAGAATCTTATCGCCATATTTGTAGGTAACTCTCGTCTTAAGATGTACCTTGTAATCCTAAAACTTCCGTTTGTCATTCGATTCGCATAGGGGCCTGGTGTTTTGACGTTGCCAAATATTTATTAGGTACTTTCAAGGGTATTCAGGATTCATGGATTCCACGTCCCTAGGAAAGTCCTGGGCATCTGTCATTTGTATACAGAGTTTGGAATCCACATCACGAGGGAAAATCAGGGCATGTTGCTGAGAACGAAAAGGAAATCCGGTTCTAAGAGTCTTATTCGCCAGAATCTACAGTGCCTCTTCATAAGGTTTAATCAGCAATCTGGACTTCTAAGTCCCTACATTTTTTAGAGCTACTTGCTCCGTGGGTGCCCTAAATCTGTCATTAGAGATCCCCAGGTACTTTCTGGTCCTCTTGATAGTTGTAATCGAGAACCTGGCACTATAAATCCTTTTGTGTCCTAGGAGCATCTACGACCATAATCAGCTACCCCTGGAATCAAATGGCATATTTGTACAAAATCCCACGATTCAGGTATACCTCAAACTACAGAAATTTCTTGTGGTCGGGCTGGTGGAATTGTGACATTGGGTGTAGAGGATTACACATTTGGGGTTTTCTTGTTAAGGGGCACCAGGAATCTTCGATTCCAGTTCCCTACGTACCTTATGGGCGTGTTTCCCTTGATATCCAAACAACTGGAATTCTAGGTCACCAGAAAATGTCTCAGCGCCTTGTTGAGAGTGAAACAGGAATCTGGGTAATGGGAGTCCTCATATACAGGAAACCACATGGCCTTTTGCTAAGAAAGTATAAGGAATTTTGGTTGCAGTAGTCCTCAATTCCAAAAATCGACAGGGCGTCTTACTAAGAGGTAACCAAAAATCCGGTTTTTGAAGTAGGAATCTGGGTAATGGAAGTACTCATATACAGGAAACTGCACTGCCTATTGCTAAGGAAGAATAAGGAATAAGGTTACACATGTACTCAATTCCAAAAAAAATCAGGGCGTCTTGCTAAGGCCAAACACGAATCAGGGTTTTTGATGCATGAATCTGGAGAAATGGAGTCCTCACATACAGGCAATTACATGGCCTTTTGCTAAGAAAGAATAAGGAATCTGGGTTACACGTGTTCTCAATCCCAAAAAAACTACAGGGGGCCTTGCTAAGGGCTAAACAAGATTCAGGTACTTGAAGCAGGAATGTGGGTTATAGTCCTCATTACAGGAAACTCTGCGGCCTCTTGCTATGGGAAAATGAGGAATCTGTTTTAAATGGTTCATCTATCACAAAATCTACATGGCATCTTGCTAAGGGCAGGGCAACATTCAGTATTTTGAAACAGGCATCTGTGGAATCATAGTACTCATATACAGGACACTACATGGCCTCCAGCAAAGGAAGAATAAGGAATCTGTATTGAAAGAGTCCTCAATTCGAAAAAACTCTCAGGGCGTCTTGCTATGGGACATACAATAATCAGGGCTACGAACTTCCCTCATATTTTGGAGCTATTTAGCATGTGGATATTACGAATCAGTCAATTCAGAACTCCAGCATATAATGGTCCTCTTGATAGTTGTAAACGGGTATCTGGCACTACAAGTCGGTTAGCTTCCTCGGGACAACTAAGGCCAGATTCCAAGACAAAAAGGATCATTTGCCATATTTCGATGTAACTCAGGTTTTCAGATGAACCTTGTGATTCTCAAACTTCCGTTTGTCCTTTTATTTTGAGAAGGGCAGAGGGTTTTGCAGTTGCCAAAAGTTTAGTAAGTATTTTAAAAGGTAAACAGGAATCATGGATTCCCCGTCCCTAAGAAACTTCTGGGCATCTGTCTTTTTGTAAACAGGGTTTTGGAATCCACATCGACAGGGAAAATCAGGGCATATTGCTGAGAACGAAAAGGAAATCCGGATTCTTGGAGTTCTCATTCACTGAAGTCTACAAGTCCTCTTGATAAGGTTTAATCAGGAATCTGGGCTTCTAGTTCTCCTCTTTTTTAGGGTGTCTTCTACAAGGGAACCAGGAAACTTGGATTGTAATTCCCCAGGCAACTTTGGAAAGTCTTTCTATTGATATCCAAACAACTTAAATTCTACATCACCAGGAAATAACTTTGTGTCTTGCTGAGAATGAAGTAGGAATCTGGGTAATGGCAATCCTCATATTCAGGAAACTGCATGCCTCTTGCTAAGGATGAATAAGGAATCTGGGTTACATGAGTCCTCAATACCGAAAATCTAGAGGGCGTCTTACTAACGGCTAAACAAGATCAGGGCTTCGATCACCCCTTATATTTTAGAGCTATTTGTTATGTGAATATTGTGAATCAATCACTCCTGGACTCCAGCAACACTCTGGTACTCTTGATAGTTGTGAACGAGAATCTGGCACTACAAGCTCATTTGGTACTCTGAAAGTCTGATGCCATATTGCAGGACTCAAGTAATCCTCTCGGATTTTTTGTATGTAAGCCCTGACTTCAGTGTCACATTGTACCCCAGAAACTTCAGTGGCTCCGCTGTTCGGAATTAGGACTTTGGGTTTAGGAGTTCACATTTTTTAGGAGGTATTTTTGGGAGGGAAAAGGAATCTTAGATTCCACGTCCCAGGTATATTCTTTCATCTATCTATGGGTATACAAGAGTCTTGACTCCCAGGTTCAACAGGAAACAACTCGCCGTTTTGCTTAGAAGGAAATAGGAATCTGGGTCACTGTGTCCCTTGAAAGTTTCTACACGTGTTACTAAAGAGGAACCAGGAAACTCGGTTTCCATGTAACTTTGCAAACATCTGGGCAATTTCTAAATTATCCCTGGCTTAACACAGTGCTCATACTTAGGAATCGATAGGGACTTTTGCTAAATGCTAATCTGGAATCTGGGAGTCCTCGTCCCCATATTTTCAGAGCAATGTCCCATATGCATACCACAAATCGGGCATTACTGATCTCCAGGAACGTGGTGCACCTCTTGATAGTTGTAACTGAGAATCTGGTCTACTGGTGCTTTTTTTTCACAGGGTCCTTGTAAGGCCAGATTTCACAATCCAAGGAATCATCTTGCCAATTCTTAATGTGATCACTGTCTTCAGGTTTACCTCGTAGTCCAGAAAATACTGCTGAACAATCGTTTTGATATTCAGAATATGGGATTAGGGGTTCCCACATATTTAGGGCGTATAGTTAAGGGGGATCAAGCAATCTTGAATTCCAGGTCCCTTTGAAACTTTGGGACATATTAGTATTGATATGTAAGAATTTGTACTTCCACTTCACCTGAAAATGTCTGGCCGCCTTCATGATAATAGAAAAAGGAATGTGGGTTATGGAAGACTTCAATCCATGAATTGTACATGGCTGTGTTATTAGGATTTATCTGGAATCTGGGCTTCTAGTTCTCCAAATTCTTCAGAGCTCTTGCCACTTGGAAATGACAAGTGTCATTATAGATTCCCAGCAAAATTCTGGTATTCTTGATAGTTGTAACCAAGAACCATTCTGTGCAATTCAGTTGGGTTCCTCTGGACAACTAAAGCCAGATTCCAGAACTGAAAGTATCATCTTGCCATATTTGTTTGTAAGTCTTGTCTAAAGATGTACCCTGTAATCCAAACTTTCATTTGGTGCATCTGTTTGATAGTGGCTGGGGGTATTGAGGTTGCTAAGTATATAGTACATATTTTTAAATGTAACCAGGATCACAGAATCCACGTCCCTGGGAAACAGCTGGGTATCTGTGTATTTGCATACAGAATTTTGAAATCCAGATCGACTGGGAAAATCAGGGCATCTTGCTGAGAACGAGAAGAGAATGCTGGTTCATGTGTCCTCAATCGTCAAAATCTATATGGTCTCTTGATAAGGTTTAATGAGGAATCTGTGCTTGTAGATCCCTACATTTTTCAGGGCTACTTGCTGAGTGGATATCTAAAATCTTTAATTACAAAACCAAGAAGATTTCGCTCCTCTTGATAGTTGTAATCGAAGATCTGAACCTACAATTCCGTTTGCTTCTATGAACATTTTCGGCCATAATACAGTACACCAGGAATCAATAGGCATTTAGTGACAAAATCCTTCGCTTTAGGTTACCTCAAACTACAGAAATT
>NW_007259288.1:0-7491 GCF_000164805.1 Carlito syrichta
CATTCCTCTCCATTCCATTCCATTCCTCTCCATTCCATTTCATTCCTCTCCATTCCATTCCATTTTATTCCATTCCATTAATTTCCATTCCATTTGTCTGCATTCCATTCTTCTCCATTCCATTCCATTCCTCTCAATTCCATTCTATTTTATTCCACTCCATTTCTCACCTTTCAGATACATTTCATAACATTCCATCACCTTACATTTCGTTCCACTCCACTCCATTATATTACACACCTATCCATTCCATTCCATCCCTTTCCATTCCACTCCATTCCATTCAATTCCATTATATTCCACTACACTACATCTCATTCCTTTTTTCACATTTCCATTTCATTGCATTCCATTCCATTCCATTGAAATCCATTTCATTCCATTCCACTCCATACCTCTCTATTCTATTCCGTTCCATTCCTCTCCATGTTATTCCTTTCCATTCCATTCCTCTACCTTCCATTCCACTCCACACTTTTCCATTTTACTGCCTTCCATTACTCTCCCTTACATTACATCCCATTCATCTCTTATCCATTCCATTCCTCTCCATTCCATTCCATTCGTATCCCTTCCACTCCATTCCATTCCCTTTTTTCCTTTGATCTCCATTCCATTCCATTCCATTCTAACAATTCCTTTGCATGCCATCACTCTCCATTCCATTAAATTCCTCTCCATCCACTCCATTCAATTCCATTCCAGTCCTTTTATCACCATTCCATTCCATTCCATTCCATTCTATTGCATTCCATTCCATTCATGTCTATTCCTTCCCTCTTCATTCCATTCCCTTCCATTCCATTCCTCTCCAATCCATTCCATTCCATTCCTCTCCAATCCAATCCATTGCATTGCATTCCATTCAATTCTATTCCTCTCCATTCCATTCCATTCCATTCCATTCCACTCCATTAGACTCTATTCCACTCCATTCATTTCCATTCTTCTCCATTGCATTCCATTCCTCCATTCCATTCCATTCCTCCACAGTCCATTCCACCGCATTTCATTATATTCCAATCCATTTCATTCTATTCCATTCCATTTTTTTCCATTTCTCTCCATTCAATTCCATTCCATTCCACTCCATTCCATTCCGTTCCTCTCCATTACAATCCACTCCTCTCCATTCCACTCCATTCCAATCATTTCGTTCCTCTCCATTCCATTACATTCATTTCCATTGCATTGCATTCCATTACTCTCCATTCCAATCTATTTCATTCTCTCCATTCCGTTCCATTCCATTCAATTCCACTCCACTCCAATCCATTCCATTCCATTCAATTCCACTCCACTCCAATCCATTCCATTCCATTCAATTCCACTCCACTCCAATCCATTCCATTCCATTCAATTCCACTCCACTCCAATCCATTCCATTCCATTCAATTCCACTCCTCTCCAATTCATTCCATTCCATCAATTTCATTCCACTCCATTCCAATCCATTCTTCCCCATTCCATTCCACTCCATTCTTTTCCATTACATTTTATTTCATTCCATACCATTCCATTCCATTCCATTCCACTCCATTCCTCTTCCTTCCATTCCTCTCCTTCCTTCTCCATTCCATTCCATTCCATGCCCTTCCATTCCTCTCCATTCCATTCCATTCCTTTTCTCTCCATTGCAATTCATTCCACTCCATTTGTTTCCAATCCTTCCCATTCCATTTCATTCCAATGCATTCCACTCCTTTCAAATCCATTCCATTTATGGACTATTGTGATCCACTCCACTCCATTCCATTCCATCCCTTCAATCCCATTCATCTCCACCCCATGCCATTCCACTCCATTTCATTCCATTCCATTCCTCCCCTTTCCCTTCCATTCCTTTCACCACACTCCATTCCGTTCCTCTCCACTCAATTCCATTACATTCCTCTCCATTCCATCCGTTCCATTCCATTCATTTCCATTCCATTCCCTACCTCTCCATTGAATTCATCACATCCCCCTCCACTACATTCCACTCCACTCCAGTCCATTGCATTCCATTCCACTCCCTTCCTTTCCATTCCATTCTACTCCATTGCATACCATTCTATTTCATTTCTCTCCATTCCATTTCCTTCCATTCATCTCCATACAATTTCTCTCCATTCCTCTATATTCAATTCCATTCCATTCATGTCCATTCCATTCCATTCCATTCCTCTCCATTACAAGACTTTGCACTCAATTACTTTCCATTCCATTCCATTCCATTGCATTCCATCCTCTCCATTTCTCTCCATTCCATTCCTCTACATTGCTCTCCATTTCAATCTATTCCATTCCATTCCATTCCATGTTATTACATTCCTCCCAATTCCTTCCCTCCCCGTCCATTCAATTCCATTCCGTTCCTCTCCATTCCATGCTTATCCATTCCATGTCTTCCCATTCCACTCCCTTCATTCCATTCCATTCCACTCAATTCCATTCCCCTTCACTCCATTCCATTCCACTCCATTGCATACCATACCATTCCCTCCATTTACTCCACTCAATTCCATGCCACCCCATTCCATTCCTCTCCTTTCCATTATATTCAATTCTATTCAATTCCATTCTTCTCCATTCCATTCTATTCAATTCCATTCCATTCCTCTCCCTTCCATTCCATACCATTCCATCCCATTCCTCTCCATTTCATTCAAATTCCAATCCTTTCTTCCCCATTCTATTTCTCTCCATTCCTTTCCATTCCATTCCATCCCATTCCTTCCCATTCCATTCCATTCCATTCTATCCACTCCATTCCATTCCACTCCATTCAATTTGTACATTCCATTCCTTTCCATTCCATTCCATACCACTACACTGCATTCCATTTCACTCCGATCTATTCCATTCCACTGCATTTCTCTCCATTCCTTTCATTCCACTCCTTTCCATTCCATTAGATTTCTCCATTCCATTCCATTCCATTCCACTCCACTGCATTTTTTCCACTCCACTCCATTCCATTCCATTCCTCTCCATTTCATTCTAGTCCACTCCATTCATTCCACTGCATTCCATTCCATTCCATTCTATTTCATTCCTCGCCATTCCTTTCCATTCCATTCTTCTCCAATCCATCCCATTCCATTCTTCTCCATTCCATTTCAATCCTCTCCATTCCGTTCCATTCTTCCCAATTTCTCTCCATTCGATTCCTATCCATTTCTGTATATTCCATTCCATTCCAATTCATTCCATTCCATTCCTCTCCATTCCACTCCATTACATTCCCTTCCTCTCAATTCCGTTTCATTCCTTTGCATGGTATTCCGTTGCCCTCCATTCCATTACATTTCTTTCTTCTCCATTCCATTCCATTCCATTCCATTCCATTCCATTCCATTCCATACCGTTCCACTCCATTCGACTCCATTCCACTCCATTCATTTCTATTCTTCTCCATTGCATTCCATTTCTCTCAATTCCATTCCATTCCTACATATTCCATTCCACTGCATTTCATTTTATTCCACTGCATTTCATTCCAATCCATTTCATTCCACTCCATTCCATTTCTCTCCATTCAATTCCATTCCATTCCACTCCATTCCGTACCATTCTTCTCCATTCCATTCCACTCCTCTCCTTTCCACTCCATTCCATTCATTTTGTTTCCTCTCCATTCCATTCCATTCATTTCCATTGTATTGCATTCCATTACTCTCCATTCCTATCCATTTCATTCTTCTCCATTCCATTCCATTTCATTCCATTCCATTCCACTCCACTCCACTCCATTCCATTCCATCAATTACATTCCCCCATTCAATTTATTTACACTCCATTCCATTCCATTCCTCGTCATTCCATACCACTCCATTTTAATCCACTCCATTCCACTCCTTTCAAATCCATTCCATTTATGGAGTATTCTGATCTATTCCATTCCATCCACTCATTCCCTTTCATTCCTCTCCATTCCATTCCATTCCACTCCTTTTCATTCCATTACATTCCTCTCCTTTTCATTACAATCCATTCCATTGTATTCCACCACACTCCATTCGGTTTATCCCCACTCAATTCCGTTATATTCCTCTCCATTCCATCAATTCCATTACATTCCTTTCCATTCCATTCCATGGCTCTCCATTCCATTCATTATAATCCATTCCCTTCCCCTCCTCTACATTCCATTCCACTCCAGACCATTGCATTCCATTCCATTCCATACCATTCCATACCATTCCATTCCATTCTACTCCATTCAATACCATTCTATGTCATTCCTCTCCATTCCATTTCCTTCCATTCTCATCTATTCGTCTCCACACCATTTCACTCCATTCCTCTGTATTCCATTGCATTCCATTCATGTCCATTCCATTCCTCTACATTTCAAGCCATTGCATTCTATTCCTTTTCATTCCATTCCACTGCTTTTCTTTCCTTTCCATCTCTCTGCATTCCATTTCTCTACATTCCTCTCCATTCCAATCCATTCCATTCTATTACATTCCATTCCATTCCTTTATTCTATTCCACTCCATCCATTCCATGCTATTCCAATCCTCCCATTTCCTGGCTTCTCCATTCCTTTCAATTCCATTCCGTTTCTCTCCATTCCATCCCTATTCACTCCATTTCTTCCCTTTCCTCTCAATTCCTTTCCATTCCCATTCCATTCCATTCCACTCAATTCCATTCCCATTCACTCCATTCCATTCCACTCCATTGCATTCCATTCCATTCCATTTCCTTCCATTTACTCCACTCAATTCCATGCCTCCCCATTCCATTCCATGCCATTCCTCTCCTTTCCATTCCATTCAATTCCATTCCATTCCATTCTTCTCCATTCCATTCTATTCAATTCCATTCCATTTCTCTCCATTCCATTCCATTCCATCCCATTACTTCACATTCTATTCCATTCCATTCCATTCAAATCCACTCCATTCCATTCCACTCCATTCCATTCCATTCCATTTCTACATTCCATTCCATTCCATTCCATTTCATTCCACTACACTACATTCCATTCCACTCCTTTCCTTTTCATTCCATTCATCTCCATTCCATTCCATTTCAATCCATTCATTCCACTCCTTTCCTATACTTTCAATTTCTCCATTCCATTTCATTTCATTCCATTGCATTCCATTCCATTCCACTCCAATGCATTCCATTCCACTCCACTTCATTCCTTTCAATTCCTCTCCATTTCATTCTAGTACATTCCATTCATTCCACTACATTCCATTCCATTCCATTCATAGTCATTTCATTCCGTTCCATTTATCTCCAATCGATTCCATTCCATTCGTCCCCACTCCATTCCATTCCTCAACATTCCATTCCATTCCTCTCCATTTCTCTCCATTCGATTCCTATCCATTCCAATCCAATCCATTCCATTCAATTCCATTCCTCTCCATTCCACTCTATTCCGTTTTACGTCCTTCCATTCCTCACCATTCTTTTCCTTTCCATTCCATTCCATTCCTTTCCTCTCTATTCCATTCGATTCCACTCCATTCCATTTCGTTCCACACCATTCAATACCATTCCATTCCATTCCTCTCAATTCAAATCCATTCCACTTATGTTTCATTCTGATCCATTCCACTCCATTCCATTCCATCCATTTAATCCCATTCATCTCCATTCCATTCCACTCCATTTCATTCAATTCCATTACTCTCCTTTCCATCCTATTCCACCACAATCCATTCCGTTTATCTGCACTCAATTCCATTACATTCCTCTCCATTCCATCCTTTCCATTCTACTCCTTTCCATTCCATTCCATACCTCTCCATTCTAATCTTTCCATTCCATTCCCTTCCTCTCCACTGCATTCCATTCCACTCCAGTCCATTGCAATGCATTCCACTCCATACCACTCCATTCCATTCTACTCCATTCTATACAACTGTATTTCATTCCTCTCCATTCCATTTCCTTCCATTCTCTTCCATTCGTCTACAAACCATTTCTCTCCATTCCTCTATATTCAATTCCATTCCATTTATGTCCATTTCATTCCATTCCTCTCCTTTACAAGTCATTGCACTCAATTCCTTTCTATTCCATTCCACTTCATTACATTCCATTCCTCTCCATTGCTCTCCATTCAATTCCTCTCCATTCCTCTCCATTCCAATACACTCCATTCTATTCCATTCCATTGCATTCCTCTATTCCATTCCATTCCATTCCATTATATGCTATTCTATTCCTGCCAATTCCTTCCATCTCCATCCATTAATTCCATTCTTTTCCTCTCCATTCCATCCCAATCCATTCCATTTCTTCCCATTCATCCCCATTCGATTCCATTAGATTCCATTCCATTATATTCCATTCCACTCAATTCCATTCCCCTTCATTCCATACCATTTCACTTCATTGCATTCCATTCCATTGCATTCCTTCTATTTACTCCACTCAATTCCCTGTCACCCCATTCCATTCCATTCCATTCCTCTCCTTTCCATTCCTTTCACTTCCATTCCTTTCCGTTCCATTCTTCTCTATTCCATTCTATTCAATTCCATTCCATTACTCACCATTCCATTCCATTCCTCTCCATTCCATTCCATTCAATTTCATTCTTCCCCATTCCATTTCACTTCATTCCGTTCCATTCCATTCAAATTCACTCCACTCCATTCCATTTGTACTTTCCATTCCATTCCATACCACTACAATACATTCCATTCCACTCCATTCTATTCCATTCAATTCCTCTCCATTCCATTCCATTTCATTCCTTTCATTCCACTATTTTCCATTCCATTAGATTTTTCCATTCCATTCCATTCCATTGCACTGCACTACATTCCATTCCTTTCCTTTCCATGTCATTCTAGTCCATTCCACTCATTCCATTCCAATCCATTCCATTCCATTCAACTCCATTTAATTCAATTCCATTCCTTGTCATTCCATTCTATTCCTCTCTATTCCATTCCATTCCATTTGTATCCATTTCCTTTCATTCTTCTCCATTACATTCCAATCCTCCCCATTCCTCTCCATTCGATTCCTATCCATTCCTGTATATTCCATTCTCTTCCAATCCATTCCATTTCATTCCATTCCATTCCTGTCCATTCCACTCCATTCCATTCCATCCTTTCCTCTCCTTTCCTTTCCACTCCATTTCATTCCGTTGCATGGCCTTCCATTCCTCTGCATTGCATTCCATTTCTTTCTTATCCATTCCATTCCACTTCCTTTCATTCTATTTCATACCATTCCACTCCATTCGACTCCAATTCACTCCATTCATTTCCAATTACTCCGTTGCATCCCATTCCTCTCCATTCAATTCCATTCCTCCACATTCCATTCCACTGCATTTCATTGCATTTCAATCCATTTCATTCCATTCCATTCCACTCCACTCCATTCCATTCTATTTCTCTCTATTCATTTCCATTCTATTCCACTCCATTCCATTCCATTCCTCTCCATTCCATTCCACTCCTCTCCCTTCCACTCCATTCCATTCATTTCGTTTCCTCTCCATTCCATTCCATTCATTTC
>NW_007259288.1:7789-8498 GCF_000164805.1 Carlito syrichta
TTCTATTCCATTCCATTCTATTCTATTCCACTCCACTACATTCCATTCAACTCCTCTCCAATCCATTCCTTTCCTCTCCATTCAATTCCATTCATTCCACTCCTTTACATTCCTTTCCATTTTTCCATTCCATTCCATTCCATTCCATTCCATTCCACTCCAGTACATTCTATTCCACTCAAATCCTTTTCATTCCTTTCCTGTCCATTTCATTCTAGTCCATTCCATTCATTCCACTGCATTCCATTCCATTCCATTCCATTCATTTCCATTCCTCGGCATTCCATTCCTCTCCATTCCATTCAATTTCATTCCATTCCTCTCTATTCAACTCCATTCCATTCCATCCCTTTCCTCTCTATTCAACTCCATTCCATTCCATCCCTTTCCTCTCTTTTCCATTCCTTTCCATTGCATTGCATTCCATTCTGGTCCATTCCATTCCATTTCTTTCTTCTCCATTCCATTCCAAATAATTCCATTCTATTCTATTCCACTCCACTCATTCTACTCCATTCCATTCCATTCATTTCCATTCTTCTCCATTACATTCCATTCCTCTCCATTCCATTGCATTCCTCCACATTCCATTCAACTGCATTCCATTGTATTCCAATCATTTCATTCCATTCTATTCCATTTCGTTCCGTTCCATTGCATTCCATTACTCTCCATTCCAATCCATTTCATTCTTCCCCATTCCATTCCA
>NW_007259288.1:9917-10269 GCF_000164805.1 Carlito syrichta
TTCCATTCCATTCCATTACACTTCATTCCATTCCACTTCATTCCATTCCATTCCATTCTATTTATTCCATTCAATTCCATGTCCTCCATTCCATTCTATTCCATTCCTCTGCTTTCTATTCCATTAAATTCCATTCCATTCTTCTCCGTTCCATTCTATTCCATTCCATTCCATTCCTGTCCATTCCGTTCCATTCCATTTTATTCTTCCCCATTCCATACTCTCCATTCCATTCCATTCCATTCCATCCTTTTCCTTCACATTCCATTCCGTTCCATTCCATTAAATTCAAATCCACTCCATTCCATTCCATTTCTACATTCCATACCTTTCCATTCCATTCCATTTCATT
>NW_007259289.1:0-9764 GCF_000164805.1 Carlito syrichta
TGGCTAGCTAGGTAGGGAGGAAGTTAAGTCAGTTGGCCTAGCCAGCTGTCTAGTTGGTTAATTCAGCTAGTAAGAGAACTGGCTAGCTAACAGGCAAGGTAGGTGGCTAGCTAGTTAAGTCAGCTAGATAGCTACCTGGTTAGGTAGTGATGTCTTCGAGTTAAGTAAGCTGACTATCCAACTGGCTAGCTGGTTAAGTCAGGTAGTTTAGTCAGCTGTCTAGGTCAGTATCTAGCTACATAAGTCAGCTTGCTAGCCAGCAAGTTAGCTGTTCAAGTCAGCTAGTTAAGAGAACTGGCTAGCCTGTTGGCTAGGTAGATAGCTAGATAGTTAAGTGAACTGGCTAGCCAGCTTGCAAGCTTAAGTTAGCTAGATAAGTCAGTTGGCTAGCCAGCTTGCTAAATAGGTAGCCAGCTAGTTAAGTCTGTTGACTAGCCTGCTGACTAGCTAGTTAAGTCTGCTATATAATTCAGCTGGCTTCCCATCTATCTTCTAGGTAGCTAGCTAGTTAAGTCAGCTGGATAGCCAGCTGGCTAGCTGGTCAAGTACCCTAGTTAAGTCAGTTCACTAGCCGGCTGTTTAGCAAGGTAGCTAGGTAGTTAAGTCAGCTGGCATACCAGCAGGATATATAGGTAGCTAGCTAGTTAAGTCAGCTGGCTTCCAGCTGACTAGCTAGGTAGCTAGACAATTAAGTCACCCTGCTACACTTGTGGCTAGCTAGTTAATTCACCTAGTTTATTCAGTTGGCTAGAAAGCTGGCTATCTATATAGCAAGTTAGTTGCTTCAGCTGACTAGCAAACAGGCCATCTATTTAAGTCAGCTAGTTAAGTCAACTAGCTAGCCAGCTGGCTAGCTAGGTAGCACAATAGTTGTCAGTTGACTAGCCAGCTGGTGAACTAATTAAGTCAGCTAGTTAAGTCAGCAGGCTAGCCAGCTAGCTAGCTTCGTATAGAGCTAGATAATTCAGCTGGCTAGCCAGCTGGCTAACTAGTTAAATCAGCTAGTTGAGTCAGATGGCTAGCCAGCTAGCTAGCTGATTAAGTCAAGTAGTTAAGTCAGCTGGCTAGGAAGCTGTCTAGCTAGGTAGCAAGCTAGATAAGTCAGCTGTCTAGCCAGCTCGCTGGCTAGTTAAGTCAGGTAGATAACTCAGCTGGCTTCCCAGCTATCTGGCTATGTAACTAGGTAGTTAAGTCAGCTGGATAGCCAGCTGGCTAGCTGGCTAAGTCAACTAGTTAATTCCACTGGCCATCCAGATGGCTAGCTATTTAAGTCAGCTAGTTAAGTTAGCTGCCTAGCAACCTGGATAGCTGGTTTTATCAGCTAGTTAAGTCAGCTGACCAGTCAGATGGCTAGCTAGGTAACTAGCTAGTTAAATCAACGAGTTAATCATCTGGCTATGTAGGGAGTTTGCTAGTTATATCAGCTAGTTAAGTAAACTGGCTAGCTAGTTAAGTCAGTTAACTAAATCAGCTGGCTAGCCAGCTGCCTATGAGGGTAACTATTTAGTTAAGTCAGCTGGCTAGCCACCTTCATAACAAGTTAAGTCACCTAGTTAAGTCAGCTCACTGGCCAGCTGGTTAGCTAGGTAGTTAGGTAGTTAAGTCAACTGGCAAGCCAGCGGGCTAAATAGGTAGGTAGCTAGTTAAGACAACTGGTGAACCATTTGGCTATTGAGTTATATCAGCTACTTTAGTCAGCTGACTATCCAGCTGTCTAGCTATGTAGATAGCTAGGTAAGGTCGATGGCTAGCCAGCTGGCTACTTCGTTATGTCAGCCAGTTAAGTCAGTTTCTTATGCTGATCACTAGTGGGGTAGCTAGGCAATTAAGTCAGCTGGCTAGCCAGCTCTTAAGCTAGTTAAGTCAGCTAGATTAGTCAGCTGGCTATCCAGCTGGGTAGCTAGTTAAGTCAGCACTTAAATTCAGTTGTCAAGCCAGCTGGCTAGCCAGTAAAAAAGCTAGTTACATCAGATGCGCAGCCAGCTGACTCGCTAGATATTTCAGCTAGTTAAGTCAGCTGGCTAGCTAGGAAGCTAGGTAGTTAAGTCAGTTAGATATGTTAGCTAGCTAGATAGTTAAGTAAGCTAGTTTAGTCAGCTCACTATATGACAGCTAGGTAGATAGCTGGTTAAATCAGCTGGTTAAGTCAGCTGGCTAGCTAGGTAGCTAGCTAGTTAAGTCAGCTAGTTAAGTCAGCTGCCTAGCTTGTTAAGTCAGTTAGTTAAGTCAGCTGGCTAGCTAGCTTCATAGCAGGGAAGCTAGCTAGTTAAGTCTGCTGGCTAGCCAGCTGGTTACTTTGTTAAGTCAGCTAGTTATGTAAGCTGGCAAGCCAGCATGATGCGTAGGTAGCTAGCTAGTTAAATCACCTGGCTAGCCAGCTGGCTAATGAGTTAAGTCACCTAGTTGTGTCAGCTGGCTAGTGAGCTGGACAGGTAGATAAGTCATGTAGTTAATTCAAGTGGCTAGACATCTGGCTAGCTAGATAGCCAACTAGTTGTCAGCTGGCTAGCCAACTGTCTGGCTGGTTACATCAGCTAGTTAAGTCAGCTGGCTAGCCCCCTTGCTAGGTAGGTAGCTAGCTAATTAAGTCAGCTGGCTAGCCTGCTGGATAGCTAGTTAAGTCGGCTAGTTAAGTGAGCTGTTTGGCCAGCTGGCTATCTTGTTGGCTAGCTAGTTAAGCCAGTTGGCTACCCAGATGACTATCTACTTAAGTCAGTTTGTTAAATCAGCTAGTTCACCGGTTAGTAGATAGGTGCCTGGCAAGTTAAGATGGCTGGTTATCAGGTTGGTCAGGTAGGTGACCAGCTAGTTAAGACAACTGGCTAGACGGCTGACCAGCAGTGTGGCTGGCTAGTTAAACCAGTTGGCTATCAAGCTGTTCATTCAACCGGCTGGCTATTTAATTCAGCTAGCTCACCTGCTGGACAGTCTGCCAGTTATCTAGCCAGCTGCCTAGCTAGCTAACTGGCTAGCTGACTGCCTAGCTAGCCAACCAGGTAGCTAGGTAGTTAAGCCAGCTGGCTAGCCTTCTAGGCAACCAGGTATCTAGCTATTAAATTCAGCTGGCTAGCCAACTAGCCAGCCAACTAGCTAGTCAGCTAGTTAAGTCTGCTAGCTAGCCAGCTAGCTAGTTAAGTGAGCTAGCAAGTCAGCTAACTATTCAGCCCAGTAGCTAGCTAGTTATGCCAGCTGTCTAGCCATCTAGTCAACCACGTAGCTAGCTATTTAAGTCAGCTGGCTAGCCAGCTAGCCAGCCAACTATAGTCAGCTAGTTAAGTCTGCTAGCTAGCCAACTAGCTAGTTAAGTCATCTAGCAAGTCAGCTAACTATTCAGCCAGGTAGCTAGCTACTTAAACCAGCTGGCTAGCCATCTATCCAACCAGGTAGCTAGCTATTTAAGTCAGCTGGCTAGCCAGCTAGCCAGCCAACTAGATAGTCAGCTATTTAAATCTGCTAGCTAGCCAGCTAGCTAGTTAAGTCAGCTGTCAAGTCAGCTAACTATTCAGCTAGCTATTTAAATCATCTAGCTAGTCAGGTTGCTTGTCAGCTAGCTATTTAAGTCTGCTATCTAGTCAGCTAGCTAATCAGGTAGATACTTAAGTCAGTTAGGAAGCTAACTAGCCAGTTAGCTAGCTAGTTACATCAGCTAACTAGATAGCTAGAGAGCTTGTTTACTAGCCAGTTATGTCAGCCAGATAGCCAGGTAGCTAATCAGCTAGCTAGTTAAGTCAGCTAGCAAATCAGCTAGTTACTTAGCTAACTAGTTGGTTAGCATCTCAGCTAGCTGGTCAACTAACTAGTGGCCTTGCTCACTTTCCATCAGGTCAGCTAACTAGTATGCTCGCTCACCTGCCAACAGGTCAGCAAACTAGTCAGCTCACTCACCAGCCAAAAGTTCAACTAACTTTTTGGCTCACTCACAGGCCAACAGGACAGCTAATTAGTCGGCTTGCTTGCAAGCCAACTAGTTAATTCAGCTCACCAATGGCTTTCATGCTGGCCAACTAGTAAAGGCAGCTCACTCATCGGCTCACTCGCTGGTCAATTAGTTATGTCTGCTCACCTGTCGTCTTACTTGCTGGCTGACTAGTTAAGTATTCTTGCCAGTCAGCTCACTCGCCAGCCAACTAAAGTCAGTTGACCAGTCAGCTCACTCAACGGCTGACTAGTTAAGTCACCTGATAAGTCGGCTCACTCACTGGCTGACTAGTTAAGTCAGCTGACTAGTTGGCTTACTCTTCTGTTGAATAGTTAAGTCAGCTCACCTATCAGCTGACATGCTGGCCGACTAGTTAATACAGCTAAATGGTCAACCAACTAGCTGGCCAATTATTAAAGTGAGCTAACCTGTCGGCTGACTAATCAACCAACTTTTCAGGCCGACAAGTTAGCTCAGCTAACTAGTCTGATGACAATTAATGTCAGCTAACTAGTCTGCCAAATATTTGGCCTACTAGTTAGGAGAGCAAACCAGGAGGCAACTAGTTAAACTTGCTAACTAGTGGGCCAACTCGTCAGTCAACTACTTAACCCAGCTAACTAGTCAACTGACATGTCGGCCGACTCGTTAAGCCAGCCAACAAGTAGTCCGAGTGGGCAGCTAACACATTAAACAATCTAAGTAGTCAACAGACTCATCAGCCAACGAGTTAAGTCACAGCTAACTCATGAACCAACTAGTTACGTCAGCTAGTTAACTCGTTTACCAACTATTAAAAACAGTTACCTAACTCATTAACAAACTCGTTAAGTCAGCTACCCATATCGTGAGCCAACTAGTTAAGTCAGCTAGCCAAGTCAGCTAACTAACCAGCTAGCTAACTCAGCTAGCTCACTAGTTAGCTAACTATTTAAGTCACATACTTAAGTCTACTACCAAATTAAGTAGCTAATTATTAAAGTAGCTAGTTATTCAGCCATTTAAATAGTTAGGTAACTATTTAATTCTGGTAGTTGTCAGCGAGCTAACAAGTTGTCAGACAGTTAAGTCAGCTAGCTAAATAGATCAGATAGCAAAGTCAGCTAGTTAAGTCAACTTTCTAATTTTGTTAGCTGGTTAAGACAGTTAGCTAGTTAGCTAACGGGTTAAGTCAGCAGGTTGAGTCAGGTAGTTAGATAGTTAACTAACGGGTTAAGCCAGTTGGTTGGGTCAGCTAGCTAGCTAGTTAGCAAACGGGTTGTGTCAGCTGGTTGAGTAGACTAGCTAGCTAGTTATCTAATGAGTTAAGTCAACTGGTTGTGTCAGCTAGCTATCTCTTTAGCTAACAAGTTAAGTCAGATGATTAAGTCAGCTGACTAGCACGTTAAATAACGAGTTAGCTTAATAGTTTGCTAGCTGGTTAAGTCAGCAAGCTAGCTAGGCCTCTAAGTATTTAAGTCAGCTTGTTAGCTATGTAGTTAGCTGGTTAGATAACTATTTAAGTCAGCTGGCTAGCTAGGTAGCTAGCTAGTTAGCTAACTATTTAAGTCAGCTGGCCAGCTAGGTAGATAGCTAGTTAACTCAGCTAGTTAAGTAATCTGACTAGCCAGCTGGCTAGCTACGTAGCTAGATAGTTAAGCCAGGTGTCTGACCTGATGGCTAGCTAGTTAAATCACCTATTTAAGTCAGTTGGCTATCCAGCAGCTACCTAGCTAGCTTGCTAATTAAGTGAGCTGGCTAGACAGCTGGTTAGCTAGTTATGTCACCTAGTTTAGTCAGCTGGCTAGCCAGCTGGCTAGCTATATAGCAAGGAAGTTAATTCAGCTGAGTAGCAAGCAGGCCAGCTATTTATGTCAGCAAGTTAAGTCAGCTGGCTAAGCTTTGGTTAGTGAAGTAGCGAGCTAGTTAAGTCAGTTTTCTTTCCAGTTGGCTATCTAATTAAGTCAGCTAGTTAAGTCAGCTGGCTATCCAGTTAGCTAGCTAGGTAGAGAGCTAGTTAAGTCAGCTGGATAGACAGCTGGCTAACTAGTTAAGTCAGCTAGTTGAGTCAGTTGGCTAGGCAGTTGGCTGGCAGGTTAAGTCATCTAGTAAAGTCAGCTGGCTAGCCAGCTGACTAGCTAAGTAGCAAGTTAGTTAATTCAGTTGGCTAGCCAGCTGGATAGATGGCTAAGTCAGCCAGTTAATTCAGCTGGGCAGCCAGCTCTCTAGATACTTAAGTCAGCTAGTTAAGAAAGCTGGCCAGCCAGCTGGCTACCAGGATATGTCAGCTAGTTAAGTCAGCTGCCCAGCTAGCTGGCTAGCTAGGTAGCTAACTAGTTAAATCAGTTAATTAAGTAAATAGGCTAGTTAGATAACTAGCTAGTTAAGTCAGTTAGTTCATTCAGCTGTCTAGTCTGCTGCAAAGTAGGGTAGCTAGCTAGTTAAATCAGCTGGCTAGCAAGGTGAGTAGCTAGTTAAGTCACACAGTTGTCAGCTCACTGGCCAATAGGTTAGCTAGGGAGTTAGGTAGCTAACTCAGCTGTGATCCAGCGGGCTATGTAGGTAGGTAGCTAGTTAAGTGAGCTGGCTAGTCATCAGGTTATCTTGTTATGTCACATAGTTAAGTCAGCTGGCTATCCAGCTGTCTAGCTAGGTAGCTAGCTAGTTAAATATGCAGGCTAGACAGCTGGCTACTTCGTTAAGTTAGCTAGTTAAGTCAACTGGCTAGCCTGCTGTCCAGCTAGGTAGCTAGGCAATTAAGTCAGCTTGATAGCCATCTGGCAAGCTAGTTAAGTCAGCTAGCTTAGTCAGCTGGCTAACCAGCTGGCTAGATAGTTAAGTCAGCACGTTAAGTCAGTTGACTAGCCAGCTGGCTAACTATTATAAAGCTAGATACTTCTGATGGGTAGCCAGCTGGCTCGCTAGTTATTTCAGCTACTTTAGTCAGCTGGCTAGCTAGGTCACAAGCTTGTTAAGTCAGCTAGATATGTCAGCTAGCTAGCTAGTTAAGTCAGTATGTTAAGTCAGCTAGCTATATGATAGCTAGCTAGGGAGCTGGGTAGTAAAATCAGCTAGTTAAGTCAGCTGACTAGATAGGTAGCTAGCTAGCTGTGTCAGCTAAATAAGTAAGCTGACCAGCTTGTTAAGTCAATAAGGTAAGTCAGTTGGATAGCCCTCTGCCTAGCAGGATAACTAGCTAGTTAAGTGACCTAGCCAACCAGCTGGCTACCTAGTTAAGTATCCTAGTTAAGTCAGCTCGCTTGCTAGCAGGATAGTTAAATAGTTATGTAGTTATATCAGCTGCAAGCCAGTGGGCTATGTATGCAGGTAGTAGTTAAGTCAGCTGGTTAGACATCAGACATCTAGTTATGTCAGCTAGTTAAGTCTGCTGGCTAGCCAGCTGGCTACTTGTTTACCTCATCTAGTTAAGTCAGCTTGCTAGCCTACTGGCTAGCT
The DNA here is from genome assembly GCF_000164805.1 of Carlito syrichta. Classification (NCBI taxonomy): domain Eukaryota; kingdom Metazoa; phylum Chordata; class Mammalia; order Primates; family Tarsiidae; genus Carlito; species Carlito syrichta. The sequence goes on from NW_007259289.1 coordinate 7,355, forward strand.
AGTTAGCTAGGCAATTAAGACAGCTGGCTAGCCACCTGGCTAGCTAGTTATGACAGCTAGTTAAGTCAGCTGGCTAGTCAGCTTGCTAGCCAGGTAGCTTGCTAGTTAAGTCAGCTGGCTAGACAGCTGGCTAGCTAGATAATTCACCTAGTTAATTCAGCTGAGTTTCCAGCTGGAAAGCTATGTAGCAAGCTAGATAATTCAACTGGCTAGACAGCAGGCCTGCTAGTTAAGACAGCTAGTTAAGTCTGCTGGCTAGCCAGTTGGGTAGCTAAGTAGTGAACATTTAAGTCAGTTGGATAGCCAGCTGTCTAGCTAATTAAATCTGCTAGTTAATTCTGCTGGCTATCCAGATGGTTAGAGTGGTAGATAACTAGTAAAGTCAGCTGGCTAGTCAGCTGCATAACTAGCTAAGTCAGCTAGTTTACTCATCTGGTTGGCCAGCTTCCTAGCTCGTTAATCAACTAGTTAATTTGACTGGCTAACTAGCTTGCTAGTTAGTGAATTAACCTCATTAAATCAATTGGCTAGCCATCTCACTAGCTAGTTAAGAGGCTAGTTAAGTCAAATGACTACACAGCTGGCTAGCTTGCTATTTCAGCTAGTTAAGTCAGCTGGCTAGCTAGGTAGCTAGCTAGTGAAGCCAGCTGGTTATATCAACTAGCTAGCAAGTTAAGTCAGCTAGTTAAGTCAGATAGCTAGCTAGGTAGCTAGCTAGGTAGCTAGTTAGTTATTTCAGCTAGTAAAGTCAGCTGTCTATTTAGGTAGCTAGCAAGTTATGACAGTTAGTTAAGTGAGCTGGCTAGCGAGTTAAGTCAGCTAGTTAAGTCAGCTGGCTAGCCAGCTGTATATCTGGGAAACTAGCTAGTGAAGTCAACTGACTAGCCAGCTGGCTAGCCAGTTAAGTCACCTAGTTAAGTCAGCTGGCTACACAGCTGGCTAGCTAGTTAAATCACCTAGTTATGTAAGCTCACTAGCCAGCAGGCTAACTAGGTAGCTAGGTAGTTAAATCAGCTGGCAAGCCAGTGGTTTACATAAGTAGCTAGTTGGTTAGTTCAGTTGGCTAGCCACCTCACTAGGTAGTGATGTCAGCTAGTTAAGTCACCTGTCTAGCCCGCTGACTAACTAGTTAAATCAGCTAGTTTTGTCAGCTGGATAGCCAGCTGAATAACTTGTCAGCTAGTTAATTCAAGTTGCCTGTCAACTGTCTAGCTATGTAGATAGCTAGTTAATTCAGCTGGCTAGCCAGGTGGCAAGCTGGTTAAATCAGGGGGCTAGCCACATAGCTATGTAGGTAGCTAGAAAATTAAGTCAGCTGGCTAACCATCTGGCTAGCTAGTTAAGTCAATGAGTTAAGTGAGTTGGGTAGCTGGCTGGCTAGCTACTTGGCTAGCTTGTTAAGTCAGCTGCCTGGCTGGATGGCTATCTACTTAAGTCAGCTAGTTAAGTCAGCTGGTGGCCTGCTGACTTGCTAGGTGAATGGCAATTTATACCAGCAGTTTAGCAGGCTGCTCAGTTATGTGGCCAGCTAGTTAAGCTGGCTGACTGGCCGGTTGACCAGCAGGGTGGCTGGCTAGTTAAGACGGCTAGCTATCCAACTGTCCAGCTAGCCGACTGGCTTTTTAAAGTGGTTGACTAGCCAGCTGGCCAGACCGCTAGCTACCAGCCAGCTGCCTAACCAGGTAGCCAGCCATATAACTAGCTACTTAAGCCAGTTGGCTAGCCATCTAGCCAACCATGTATCTAGCTAGTTAAGTCAGCTGTCTATTCAGCTAGCCAGCCTACTAACTAGCCAGTTATCTAGTTAAGTCAGGTAGCAAGTCAGCTAAATATTCAGCTAGCTAGTTAAGTCAGCTAGCTAGTCAGGTTGCTAGTCAGCTAGGTAGTTAAATCAGTTGGTAGTCAGCTAGCCAGTCATCTAGATATTTAAGTCAGCTAGCCAGTTAGCTAGCTAGTTATGTCAGCTAGCTAGACAGCTTGATAGCTTGTTTGCTAGCTAGTTATGTCAGCTAGTTAGCCAGCTAGCTAGTCACGTAGCTAGTTAAGTCAGCTACCAAATCAGCTACTTACTTAGCTAACTAGTCAGATAGCAACTAAGCTATCTGGTCAGCTAACTAGTGGGCTCACTCGCTTTCCATAAGATCAGCTAAATAGTCAGCTCGCTTGCCTGCCAACCGGTCAGCAAACTAGTTGGCTTGCTCGCCAGGCAACATGTCAACTAACTTGTTGACTTGCTCACAGGCCAACTGGTCAGCTAACTAGTCGGCTTGAACACTAGCCAACTTCTTAAGTCAGCTCAGAGACCGGTTCTCTTGCCAGCCATTGAGTAAAGACAGCTGACCTCTCGGATCACTCGCTGGCCAACTAGTTAAGATGACTCAATGGTTGGCTCAATCGTCAGTCGACTTGT
>NW_007259289.1:10384-14173 GCF_000164805.1 Carlito syrichta
GCTTGCTAGTTACCTAATGTCTTATGTCAGCTGGATGAGTCAGCTAGCTAGTTAGCTAAAGAGTTAAGTCAGCTGGTTGTGTCAGCTAGCTAGTTCGTTAGCTAATGAGTTAAGTCAGATAATTAAGTCACCCAGCTAGTACGTTAGATAATGAGTATGCAAACATGTTTGCTAGCTGGTTAAGTCAGCTAGCTAGCTAGGCAGCTAACTATTTAAGTCAGCTTGTTAGCTAGGTAGCTAGCTAGTTAGCTATTTAAGTCAGCTGGCTAACTAGGTAAAAAAACTAGTTAGCTAACTATTTAAGTCAGCTGGTTAGCTATGTAGCTAGCTAGTAAAGTCAGTTAGTTATGTAAGCTGGCTAGCCTGCTTATTTAATGAGCTAGTTAAGTCAGTTGGCTAGTCAGATAAATCGTTGGTTAATTCTGCTAGTTAAGAGAGTTGGCAAGCAAAATGACAAGGTAGGTAGCTAGCTAGTTAAGTCAGCTAGCTAGTTACCTGGCTAGGTAGTGATGTCAGTGAATTAAGTCAGCTGTCTTGCCAGCTTGCTTCGTAGGTAACCAGTTAGATAAGTCAGCTTGCTAGACAGCAGGCTAGCTGCTCAAGACAGCTAGTTATGTCTGCTGGTTTGCCTGCTGTCTAGGTAGGTTGCTACCTAGTTAAGTGAGTTGACTAGTCAGCTTGCTAGCTTAAGTCAGCTAGGTATGTCAACTGGCTAGCCATCTGGTTTAATAGGGAGCCAGTTATTTAAGTCAGCTGGCTAGCTAGGTAGCTAGATAGTTAAGTCAGCTAGTTAAGTCAGCTGGCTAGCTAGTTAAGTCAGTTATTTAAGTCAGCTGGTTAGACAGCTGCCTTTCAGTGTAGGTACCTAGTTAAATCAGCTGGCTAGCCAGTTGGCCAGCTGGTTAGCTCACCTAGTTGTCATCTCCCTGGCCAGGTGTTTGGCTAGGTAGTTAGGTAGATAAGTCAGCTGGCAAGCCACGGGCTATGTAGTTATGTAGCTAGTTAAGTCAGCTGGCTAACCATCAGGCTATCTAGCTATGTCAGCTAGATAAGTCAGCTGGCTAGCCAGCTATCTAGCTAGGTAGATAGCTATTTAAATCTGCTGGCTAGGCAGTTGGCTACTTCATTACGTTAGCTAGTTAAGTCAGCTGGCTAGTCTGCTGGCTTGCTAGGTAGGTAGGCAATTAAGTCAGTTGGGTAGCCAGCTGGTCAGCTAGTTAAGTCAGCTAGTTTAGTCAGCTGGCTAACCAGCTGGGTAGCTAGTTAAGTCAGCACATTAAGTCAGTGGTCAAGCCAGCTGACTAGCTAGTTAAAATTCTAAATATGTCAGATAGGCAGCCAGCTGGCTCGCTAGATATTTCTGTTGTTAAGTCAGTTGGCTAGCTAGGAAGCTAGTTAGTTAAGTCAGATAGATATGTCAGCTAGGTAGCTAGATAATTCAGCTAGTTAAGTCAGCTAGCTATATGATAGCTAGCTAGGTAGCTAGCTAGTTAAATCAGCTAGTTAAGTCAGCTTGCTAGCTAGGTAGCAGGCTAGTCATATCAGCTAGTTAAGTGAGATAGTTGTCAGCTGGTTAGTCTGTTGCTTATCAGGATAGCTAGCTAGTTAAGTCAACTGACTAGCCAGCTGGCTACATAGTTAAGTCACCTAGTTAAGTCAGCTGACTGGACAGAAAGTTAGCTAGGTAGTTAGGTTGCTATGTTAGCGGACAAGCCAGCGGGCTATGTAGGTAGGAGGTAGTTAAGTTAACTTGCTAGCCATCAGGAGTCTAGTTATTTCAGTTAGTTAACTTAGCTGGCAATCCAGCTGTCTAGCTAGGCAGCTAGCTAGTTAAGTTTGCTGGATAGCTAGCTGGCTACTTCGTTACATCAGCTAGTCATGTCAGCTGGCTAGTCTGTTGGATAGCTAGGGAGCTAGGCAATTAAGTCAGCTAGATAGTCAGCTGGCTAGCTAGTTAAGTCAGCCAGTTAAGACAGCTGGCTAGCCAGTTTGCTATCTAGATAGCTAGCTAGTTATGTCAGCTGTCTAGCCAGCTGGCTGGATAGTTAAATAACCTACATAAGTCAGCTGACTAGACAGCTGTCTAGCTAGGTAGCTTGATAGTTAAGTCAGCTGGCTGGACAGCTAGCTAGCTAGATAAGCCACCTTGTTAATTCATCTCAATAGCCAGCTGGCTAGCTAGGTAGTTTGCTACTTTAGGCAGGTGTCTAGACAGCTGTCTATCTAGTTAAGTCCCCTAGTTAAATCGGTTGGTTAACCAGCTGGCTAGCTATACAGCAATCTAGTTTCTTCAGCTGACTAGCAAGCAGGCCAGCTATTTAAGTCAGCTAGTTAATTCATCTGGATAGTCAGCTGGCTATCTAGGTATCAGGCTAGTGAAGTCTCTTTACTAGCCAGTTGGCTAGCTAATTCAGTCAGCTAGTCAGCTAGTTAAGTCAGCTGGCTAGCCAGCTCTCTGCCTGGGAAGAGAGTTAGTTAAATCAGTGGGCTAGCCAGTTGCATAACTAGTTAAGTCAGCTAGTGAAGTCAGCTAGTTAAGTCAGCTGGCTAGCTAGGTAGCAAGCTAGTTAAGTCAACTGACTGGTCAGCTGTCTAGATGGTTAAGTCACCAATTAATTCATCTGGCCAGCCAGCTGGCTAGCTGGTTTAGTCAGCTAGTTAAGTCAGTTGGCCAGCCAGCTGTTTAGCTAGCTAGCTAGCTAGTTAAATCAGCTAGGTAATTCAGCAGGCTAGCTAGGTAGCTAGCTAGTTAAGTCAGCTAGATAAGTCAGCTGGCTAGCTAGTTAAGTCAGTTAGTTAAATCAACTGACTAGCATGCTGCTTATCAAGGTTGCTATCTAGCTAAGTCATCACGCTAGCCATTAGGCTATCTCCTTATGTCAGCTAGTTATATCAGCTGGCTAACCAGTTGCCTAGCTAGGTAGATAACTAGTTAAGTCTGTGGGCTAACTACTTAGCTACTTCGTTAAGTCAGCTAGTTAAGTCAGCTGGCTAGGCTGCTGGCTTGTTAGGCAGTTAGACAATTAAGTCAGCTGGCTATCCAGCTGGCCATCTGGTTAAGTCAGCTAGTTTAGTCAGCTGGGTGACTAGTTAATCAACACGTTAAGTCAGTTGTTAAGACAGCTGACTAGCTAGTTAAAAAGATAGTTACTTCAGATGGACAGCCAGCTGACTCACTATTATTTCTGATAATTTAGTCAGCTGGCTAGCTCGGAAAATAGCTAGTCAAGTTAGCAAGATATGTCAACTATCTAGTTAGTTAAGTCAGCTGGTTAAGTCAGCTATCTATATGATAGCTAGCTGAGTAGTTAGCTATTTAAATAAGCTAGTTAATTCAGCTGGCTAGCTAGGTAGCTAGCTAATTATGTCAGCTATGTAAGTCAGCTGGCTAGCTAGTTAAGTCTGTTAGTAAAGTCAGCTGGCTATCCAGATGCCTAGCAGGATAGTTAGCTAGTTAATTCAGCTGGCCATCCAGCTGGTTAGCTAGTTAAGTCACCTAGTAAAGTCAACTCGCTGGCCAGTATGTTAGCTTGACAGTTAGGTAGTTAAGTCAGCTGGCAAGCCAGCAGGTTATGTTGGTCGGAGTCTGTTATGTCAGTTGGCTAACCATCAGGCTATCTAGTTATGTCAGTTAGTTAAGTCAGCTGGCTATTCAGCTGGCTAACTAGGTAGCTTGCTATTTAAGTCTGCTGGCTAGCCACCTGGCTACTTTGTTAAGTCAGTTAGTCAAGTCATCTGGCTAGGCTGCTGGCTAGCTAGGTAGCTAGGAAATTAAGTCAGCTGGCTAGC
>NW_007259290.1:0-4245 GCF_000164805.1 Carlito syrichta
CTCAACCAGTGAGTGACCTGATGCGTGAGCTGCCTTAACTATTCGGCCAGTGATTGAGCTGACCTGTCAGCTGACTTAAGTAGTTGGCTGGTGAGCAAGCCGACTAGTTCGCTGACCTGTTGGCCTGCGAGCAAGTCAACAAGTAAGTTGACCTATTGGCTGGCGAGCAAGCCGACTAGTTTGCTGATGGTTAGCAGGCAAGTGAGCCGAATATTTAGCTGACCTGATGGAAAGCGAGTGAGCCCACTAGTTAACCAACCAGATAGCTGAGTTCTAGCTGACTAGTTAGCCAAGTAACTAGCTGGTTTGCTAGCTGACATAACTAGCTAGCAAACAAGCTATCTAGCTGTCTAGAAAGCTGACATAACTATCTAGCTAACTGGTTTGTTAACTTTCTAGCTGACTTAATTATATAGCTAACTCGCTAGCTGACTAGCTAGCTGACTTAACTATTTGCCAAGGAACCTAAAAGACTAGCTGACTTAACTAGCTAGCTGATTAGTTAACTGACTTGCTAGCTGACTTACCTAGCTAGCTGACTAGCTAGCTGACTTAACTATGTTACTAGCTATTTGGCTGGCTAGCTGGCTAGCCAGCTGACTTACCTAGCTAGCTACTTGGTTGGCTAGAGGACTAGCCAGCTGGCTTAACCAGCTAGCTACCTGGATGGCTAGCTGGCTATGCAGCCGGCTAGCTAGCTAGTGGACTGGCTACCTGGCCACCCAACTGGCTTAAATAATCAGCCGTCTGCCTGGACAGTGGGATAGAAAGCCGGTTAACTAGCCTGGCACCCTGAGGGCCAGCTGGATAACCAGCAGGCATAATTAGCTGGCCACCTACCTGACCAACCTGCTAACCAGCCGTCTTAACATGCCAGCCACCTAGCTAGCCAGCTGGCTAACCAGCTGACTTAACTACCTGACTTAATTAGATAGCCATCCAGCTAGCCAGCTGGCTTAACTAGCAAGCCACCTAGATAGCCAGTAGGCTAGCCAGCTCACTTAACTCAGTGACTTAACTAGCTAGCCAGCAGGCTAGCCAGCTGACTTAATTAGCTAGCTACCCACCTAGTCAGCTGGCTGGACAGCTGAATTAACTAGTTGACTTAACTAGCTTGCCAGCTGGCTAGTCAGCTGACTTAGCTAGTGAGCTACCTAGCTAGACAATTGGCTTGCCACTTGAATTAACTAACTGACTTATCCAGCTAGCCAGACATAACTAGTTAGCCAGCTGGCTATCCAGCTGACTTAATTAACTGATACCTCTAACTAGCCAGGTGGCTAGCCAACCAACTTAAGTAGCTAGCTGATCAAATATACTGCTGGCTTGACCACTGAATTAACTCCTAGCTACCTAGCTAACCAACTGGCTAGTGATCTGACTTAACTAGGTGATTTAACTACTTACCCAGCTGGCTAGGCAGCTTACTTAACTACTTAGCTACCCAGCTAGGCAGCTGGATAGCCAGCTGTCTTAACTAACAGACTCAACTAACTAGCCAGCTGACTTTACTCCCTGATTTAACTAGCTAGCCAGCTGGCTGGCCTGCTGATTAAACTAACTGACTTAATAAGCTATCCAGGTGGCTAGCCAGTTGATTTAACTAGTTAGCTACCTATCTAGTCAGCTGGGAAGCCAGATGAATTTACTAGCTGGCTTAATTAGCTAGGCAGCTGGCTAGTCAGCTGACTTTACTAACGTGGTACCTAGCTATCCAAAAGGTTTGTCAGCTGACTTAACTAGTTGACTTAACCACCTAGTCATCAGGAAAAACTAGCTGACTTAACTCGTTAGCCAGCTGGTTATCCAGCTGACTTAATTAGCTCTCTACCTAGCTAGCTAGCTGGCTAGTCAGCAGACATAACTAGGTGATTTAATCAGCTAGGCAGCTGGCTAGCTAACTGACTTAACAAGCTCCCTATATAGCTAGCCAGCTGGCCAGTCAGCTGACTTAACTAACTGTCTTAAATAGCTGGTCTGCTTGCTAGACAACTGAATTAACTAGCATGTTATATTGTTAGCCAGCTGGCTATCCAGCTGACTTTGCTAGGTGACTTACCTAGCTAGCCAGCTGACTAGACAGTTGATTTAAGTAGCAAGCTAACTAGCTAGGCAGCTGGATATCCAGCTGACTTAACTAGGTGGCTTTACTAGCTAGCCAGCTGGCTAGACAGCTGACTTAACTATCTAGCTACCTACCTAGCCAGCTCTCTAGCAAGCTGACATAATTAGGTGACTCATGTAGCTAGCCAGCTGGCTAGAAGGCTGACCTAACTGCCTAGCTACCTAGCTAGCCAGCTGGATAGGTAGCTGAGTTAATTAGCTAGTTATGTACGTAGTCCACTGACTTGCCAGCTGACTTAACTACCTAGCTACCTACCTAAGAAGCTGGCTAGTGAGCTGACTTAGCTAGGTTACTTAACTAGCTAGTTAACTGGCTAGCCAGCTGACTTAAATAGCTAGCTAACCAGATAGGCAGCTGGCTAGCCTGCTGATTTAGCTCGCTGACTTAACTAGCTAGCAAGCTGATTTAAGTAGCTGACAACCAGCTAGCTGCCTAGCTCACCAGCTGGCTTAACTAGCTGGCTTAACTTGCTAGCTACCTAGTTAGCTATCTAGCTAGCCAGCTGACTTAACTAGCTGACTTAACTCTCTAGCTAGCTGACAAACTAGCTGACTTATATAGCTAGCTTCCTAGCTAGCCAGCTGACTTAACTAGCTGAAAAAACCAGCTATCTTGATGGATAGCCATCTGACTTAACTAGCTTTTTAAGTAAGTAACTAGCTGGATAGCCAACTGATGTAATGAGCTGACTTAACTAGCTATCCAACTGGTTTCCAGCTGACTTAACTAGCTGACTTAACCAGCTACTCACCTGGCTAGCCAGCTGACTTAACTAGCTGGCTGCCTATATAGCAAGCTGACTAGTCAGTTGACTTACCTAGCTGACTTAAGCTGGCAAGGTGCCTAGCCAGCTCACCTAACTAGCTAACTACCTACCTTGCCAGCAGTCTAGGCAACTGACTTAACTAGATGACTTGAACAGCTAGCCTGCTGGCTAGCAAGTTGTCTTATCTAGCTAGCTACCTACCTAGCCAGCTGGCTAGAGAGCTGAAAAAACTAGTTGATTTAACCAGCTAGCCAGTTGGCTACCCAGCTGACTTAACTCAAAGACATCACTAGATAGTGAGGTAGCTATCTAGCTGACTTAACTAACTAGCTACCTTCCTTGCCATTTGGCTAGCCAGCTCTCTTATCTAGTTAAATTAGCCAGCTGGCTAGCCAACTGACATAACTACCTCACTTCCCAGCTAGCCAGCTGGCTCGCCAGCTGACTTAATTAGCTGAATTAACTAGCTAGCTACCTAGCTAGACAGCTGACTTATATACTTGGCTAACTAGCTAGCTACCTAGCCACCAGCTGATTTAAACAGTTAGCTAACTAGGTAGCTACCTAGCGAACAAGCTGACTTAAATAGTTAGCTTCATAGCTAGCTAGCTGACTTAACTAGCTAGCTAACTAGTTAGCTTGCGTGTTATCTAACATGCTAGCTAGCTAAATAATCATCCTACTTAACTCTTTAGCTAACGAGCTTCCTAGGTGGCTCAAGTAGCTGACTTAAGTCGTTAGCTAACTAGCTAGCTAGGTGACTCATGCAGCTGACTTAATTCCCTAGCTAACTAGCTAGCTAGCCTACTCAACAAGTTGACTCAACCCGTTTGCTAACTAGCTATCTAGCTGATTCAACCAGCTGACTTAACCAGTTAGTTAACTATCTAACTGCCTCATTCAACCTGCTGGCTTAAACCATTAGGTAACTTGCTAGCTAGCTCTCTTAACCAGCTGACTTAATTGGAAAGCTGACTTAACTAACTGACTTAGCTAGCTGACTTAACTACTTAGCTAGCTGACTTAACTGTCCGACTTAACTAGTTAGCTAGTTGACTTAAATACCTGAATTAAGTAGTTTCCTAACTATTTAACTAGCTGAATAACTAGCTGACTTACTAATTAGCTAACTAGTTAGGTAGCAGACTTAAATATCTGACTTAAATATCTAGCTAACTTGTCAGCTAGCTGATTTAGCTAGCTAGGTTATTTAACTTATTGGCTAGTGAGATATCTAGCTGACTTGAAGAGTTGGTTAACGAGTTAACTACCTGCTTTAACTAGTTGGTAAATGAATTAACTAGCTGACTTAACTAGTTGGTTAACGAGTTAGCTAGATGACTTAATTTGCTGG
>NW_007259290.1:4265-5397 GCF_000164805.1 Carlito syrichta
ACTACTGATTAATGAAAAAAAATAAATAAATAAATAAATAAATAAATAAATAAATAAATACCTGAATTAAGTAGTTTGCTAACTATTTAACTAGCTGAATAACTAGCTGACTTACTAATTAGCTAACTAGTTAGGTAGCAGACTTAATATCTGACTTAAATATCTAGCTAACTAGTCAGTTAGCTGATTTAGATAGCTAGCTGACTTAACTTATTGACTAACGAGATATCTAGATGACTTGAAGAGTTGGTTAACGAGTTAACTACCTGCTTTAGCTAGTTGGTAAATGAGTTAACTAGCTTACTTAACTAGTTGGTTAACGAGATAGCTAGATGACAATCTGTTGGCTGAAGAGTCAACTGAATAGTTACCTGATTTAACACGTTGGCTGACTACACGACTAACATGTTAGCTGGCTTAACAAGTTGGCCAACTCGTCGGCAGACTAGTTAGCTTGGTTAAATAGTTGACTGACACATTGTCCTTCTAGTCAGCTCTGTTAACTAGGTGGATGGCTGGTGTGCTGACCTAACTAGTCAGCCGATTTGTAGGCCAATAAGGTAGATGGCCTAACTTGTTGGCAGCTAGTTAGCTGAGCTAACTTGTCAGTTGACAAGTTGGTCGACTATTCTGCCGATAGGTTATCTGAATTAATTAGTTGGCCGGCTAGGCACCCGACCAGTTAGCTGACTTAACTAGTCGGCCGGTGAGTGAGCCGACAGGGGTGCTGGTTTATCTAATTGTCTGGTGAGTGAGTCAACAGGTCAGCTGACTTAACTAGTCGACCGGTGAGTGAGCCGACTGCTCAGAGGACTTAATTAGTTAGTTGGTGAGGGAGCCGACCAGTGAGCTGACTTAACTAGTCAGCCAGTGAGTAAGGCGACAGGTGAGTTGCCTTAATTAGTCAGGTGGCGAGTTAGCCTACTGCTGAGCTGACTTAACTAGTCGACTGGTGAGCAAGCCTACTAGCTAGATAACCTGTTGGCCTGTGAGTGAGCCGACAAGTTAGTTGACCTGTTGGCTGGTAAGCAAGCTGATTAGTTTGCTGACCAGTTGGCAGGCGAAGGAGCCGAATAGTTAGCTTACTTGATGGAAAGCGAACAATCCCACTAGTTAGATGACCAGCTTGGTG
>NW_007259291.1:0-7873 GCF_000164805.1 Carlito syrichta
CCTGTAGTTACAGGCATTGGGGAGCCCGAGGTGGGAGGATCGCCTTGAGCCCAGCAGGTGGAGTCCCCGGTGGCCGTGAACGTGCCCCTGCACTCTGGCCTGGGCAACGGAGTGGGATTCTGACTCCAAATAATAATAATAACCACCACTGCCACCCTCACCACCCCTGCCACTCAGTGCGAGGAGTCATGCTCAGGGACAAGAGAGGAAAAGGCACTTTCCTGTTTGTCGTTCACAGGAGGTTTCAAAGGTGGCCACTGGGTATGTATGTCTCATTCTGTCAGTCACGCACCCCAAAAGGCCTGCCTCCACCATCCACAATCATGCACTATGACAAAGATGTGTGTGAGCTCACGGAACAGATGGCCCCAAGATAAGGTGGCCGTCAAGCACAGAGCGATCAAGGTGGTACTGAAATGCCATGGCCAGCCCAGGTTACGGTCACCTGGTGTGTCACCTTCATGTGGAGGGAGTGCACCTTCCTTTCCCCATCACTCCATTGTCCTCTGCCTATGCAGACCTTTCCTTAGGGAGCCATGGACGCCCGTTGTGATGAACGTGAGAGGTGTCTTTTTATCACCAGAGTCTCCTTCAGCCAGGCTGGGTCATGGTGGCATGATCGTGGCTCTCGGGGTCTTGACCTGTGAGACTCAGGTGGTACTCCTGCCTCGACCCCCTATCAGCCAGGACTCCGGGGGCCACCAAGCCTAACACCATTTTGGGGACCTCTCTCTAAGACGGGGTCTGGCCATGTTGCCTGGGCTTTTCTCCAAACCCTGGGTTCCAGAAGCCTCCCACATCAGCCTACTAGGACATGGGGCTGGTGGCCATGAGCAACAGTGCCCACCCTGGACTCGCACATTCTGTCGTTAGGGGCAACCCAATGGAACGTCCAGGGATGGAGGACACTGCAACCTGTGTAGCCAGTACTGCAGGAGACACCACATGAGACTCCAGTGTTAGCATTCTGGGGAGCGAAGAGGTCTTGCTACGTGGTCCAGGCTGGTCTTGAACTCCCGGGTTCCAGCGTTCACCCGCCTCGGCATCCCAAAACCACAGCCCGATTGTCTGCCAATCTACCATCTGTCGGGAACTCTAGGCCCAAGAATGGGGTCTCCTTCCCAAATGACCTCTGTCTGTCCAAGGTGATCCCAACTCCATACACAAATGGATGTTGTTTTTTTTCTCCTTTTTTTTCTTTTTTGTTTGAGTCAGAATCTTACTCCGTCATCCAGGCTGGAGAGTGGAACCTCGCTCTCAGCCACTGCAGCCTCACCCTACCGGCCTCTGGCGTTCCTTTACCCGCCCTTCCCAGGAACCAGAATGACAAACACCACCACACCTGGCTCATATGGGATGGAGGGTAGAGATGGGTTCCCGCCAAGGTTCCCAGGTGGATCTCTGCCTGCCAGCTCAGGCCAGTTGCTGGCCTTGGCCTCCCAAAGCACTGGGATGATAAGTCTGAGCTCCCGAGCCCTGACTCGGTTCTTTGACAAATATGAACCAGAAAGCCTGGCCTGGTGACCAATGCCTTGAATTCCAATTCTCTAAGAGGCCAAGGTGGGAGGATGGCTTGAGCCCACAAGCCCAAGGCCAGACTGGGTCAGGCATGGAGACCCCGCCTCCACACCATCAAAACAGGAGGTCTGGGGCCGAGGTGCCTGTTTTCCTGGCCACTCCAGAGACTGAGGTGGGAGGATCGCCAAAGCCTGCAATTTTGAGACTGGCGGTGAATGGTAGTCATGTCCCCAGATCCCAGCCTGGGACCCAAAGCCAGACTGTGTCTCCGAAAACATCAGAATCATACATAGATTCTCATCTGGGCCTGTTGTGTTCACAGGGTGACTGAGTTTAGAGCCAGGAAAAATGGGATTGGGGGAGAAGTAATGTCCCCGGGTGAGAGATGTGTCCCTGGACTTTCTTGGTGGAAGGTCCTCTGTGCTGAGTCGGAGGGTCAGCCTACCCTGTGAACATTTCTCACCTTGGAGAGGAGAGCCAGCAGGAACCTGGCCAGGAAAACTCGGGAACTCACACACCAAAGTGGGGGCAGCTACTGGGGGAGGTTGGGGCTGGAAGGTGCCCAGCTTGGGGGACTTCATATGTGGGCAGGGTGGGGGGGAAGACTGAGGGCAGAAAGTTTGCAGGAGAATGGGTTTCATTCATTCTTTCTTTCTTTCTTTCTTTCTTTCTTTCTTTCTTTCTTTCTTTCTTTCTTTCTTTCTTTCTTTCCTCACTAGATTGAGCAGGCTGCTCTCACGCCTCACAAATCTGGCCATCCTCTTGGACTGAGGCTCCCAAACTGCTGCAATCACATGCTTTCAATATGGTCAACATCCTGATCTTCCTGCCTGGTCTTTAACTCTGGGCTGGGGGCTATCCTCCCACTGAGCCCTGCCCTCACCCAACGTTTTCTGGGATTGCTTGGGGTCGAGGTGGGGAATTGCTATGGTGTCAAGCCTGGTCTCGAGCTCCCAGGCTCCAGCCATCTTTCCATCTCAGCCTCCCTGAGTGCCAAGGAGAAAGGTGTGAGTCACCTGGATGTCCCCATCTCCACTAAAGTTTGAGAGTCATGCCCTCCCTTTCCTGAGGAGGCTTCTGGGAGGAGAAACCATCTCCACCCTATCAAATGAGGTGGGCAGAGGTGTGGGCACCCTAGTGGAGACACCCCTCTGCAACAGGCACTCCCCATGGGGAGGGCTTGGCAGGCGAATCCAGCCCCCCTATCTGTGGTCCCAGGTCATCAGAAGGGAGTGGCCCTCGACCTCAGGACCTGAGTGGGGTGTGGATGCCGGGCACATGGGCTTACACCAGTTTTCCCGGTGAACTGGGAGGCCATGGCCAGAGGATGGCCTGAGCCCCCAAGTTCGAGACCACCCTAAGCACCTTGGTGAAACCTCATCTCTACAAGAAGTCCAAAAAATTAGCTGAACATGGTGGTTCAAGCCTGGCATTCCAGCCACTTGATAGGCCATGTCAGGAGGTATGACATAGCCCAGCCAGTGGATGCCGCAGTGGCTGAGAGTGGGCCCCTGTGCTCCAGCCTGGGACACAGATTGGCATTCCTACTTAGAATAATAATACCAACCACCACCACCACCACAACCACAGGCTGGTCTAAGGGGCTCAGCCTGGCATCCCGACCCTTGGAGACCCAGGTGAATGAATGACATGAGCCTGCAGCTTTGTCACGAGCCCAGGACATAGGGCAAGACCTCATCTTGGCCATGAAAAATAAATCCAAAGATTAGCCAAGCATGGTAGTACAGGCCTTTGGTTCCAGCTGAGGCAGGAGGATCACCTGAGCCCGGCAGGTGGAGTCCGCAGTGGCTGTGAGCATGCCCCTACATGCCATCCTGAGCAACAGAGTGGGATTCCGACTTCAAATAATAATAATCACCACCACCACCACCACCCCTGCCAACCAGCGTGAGGAGTCACCCTCAGGGATGAGAAAAGAAAATGCACTTTCTGGCCTGTTGTTCATGGTAGGTTTCAAAGGTGGCCCCTGGGAACATTCGTCCTGCACCTTTGGCCATGTGCCACAGAAGGCCTGCTTCCACCCTCCACACTCGTCCCCTACAGCAAAGACGTGTGTGAGCTCACAGGACAGACTGCCCCAATCTAGGGTGGACATCGGGCATAGAGCGATCAAGGCGTTATGACAACACAGTGGCCAGCCCAGGTTCTGGTCGCCCTTTCTGCCACCTTCAGTCATGGGGAGGGTCCTTTCCTCTCCTGATCACTCCATTGTCCCCCACCCATGCGGACCATTCCCTGGGGAATCGTGGATGCCCATCGTGACACAGGTGGGATATGTCTTTTATGTCGCCAGTGTCTCCATTGGCAGGGATGGGGTGCGGCAGAATCATCATGACTCCTGGGGCTTCGACCTATGGGGCTCAGGTGATCCTCTTACCTAGGTCCCCAAGTACCCGGGACTCCAGAGCCCACCATGCCTGACTTGATTTTGGGAACCTCTCACCGAGATGAGATTGGCCCACTTTGTTCGAGCTGGTGTCTGAACTCTATGCTCAGGCAGCCTCCCAACTTGGCCTCCCAGGGCACCGTCCTGATAGTCATTACCCATGCTGCCTGGCTTGGATTCACACGTTCTGTTGGCAGGGGTGATGCAAACAAATGCCCAGGGATGGAGGCCACTGCATCCCATGTAGCCGGGATCGCATGTGCCACCACACGCAACTCCAGTGTTTGTGTTCGGGGAGCAACAAGATATCGCTATGTGGCCAAGGCTGGTCTCGAATTCCCAGGCTCCAGCAGTCCCCTGCCTCAGACTCCCATAGCCACAGCCCGTTTGTCTGCTGATCCACCGTCTTTCA
This sequence comes from Carlito syrichta, assembly GCF_000164805.1. Lineage (NCBI taxonomy): Eukaryota > Metazoa > Chordata > Mammalia > Primates > Tarsiidae > Carlito > Carlito syrichta. The sequence continues at coordinate 4,338 of NW_007259291.1, forward strand.
GAAACTCTAGGCCCAAGACTGTGGCCTCTTTCCAAAATGATCTCTGTCTGTTCATGATAATCTCAACTCCATACACAAATGAATGCACTTCTGTTTTACCTTTTTCTCCTTTTTTCCTTGAGTCAGAGTCTCACTCCATCACCTAGGCTGGAGGGTGGTGGCTCGCTTCCAGCCACCGCTGACTTGGCCTGCCAAGCTACAGCAAACCTTTTTCCAGCCTTCCAAGAAGCCGGAACAATAGGCACGTGCCACCACACCCAGTTCATTTAGGATGGAGCGTAGCAATGAGGTCTCACTGTGGTGCCCAGGCAGGTTTCGGCCCAAGGCCTCAGGCTGGTCACAGGCCTCAGCCTCCCAAAGTACTGGGATGACGAGGTTCAACCCCCAAGTCTGGTCTCTATCCTTCGTCAAAAATGAACCATGAGGCCTGCATGGTGGCCCACACCTGGAATCCCAGTTCTCTGGGAGGCCGAAGTGTGAGAATGGCAGGAACCCAGGAGATGAAGGCCAGCCCAGGCCACACAGGAAGACCCCGTCTCTGCATCTATCCAAAGAGGGGGTCTGGGGTGGAGATGCCTGTCATTCTGGACACTCTGGATGCTGAGGATGGAGGATCATCCACGATTTTGAGGCTTGTGGTGAACAACGGTTGTGTACCTGGGCCCCATGCTGAGCCACAGAGCCAGACCCTGTCTCCAAAATCATTCTCAACTGTGCTTTGTGTGTTCACAGGGTGACGGGCTTTACAGTCAGGAAAAATTAGATTGGGGGTGAAGAAATGTCCCCGGGTGAGGGATGCGTCCCTGGTCTTTCTTGGCAGAGGTCCTTGTTGCTGAGTCAGAGGGTCAGACTGCCTGGGGCACATTTCTCACCTCGAAGAGGAGAGTCAGCAATAAACTGGCCAGGGACCTTTGGGAACTCCCAAACCAAATAGGGGGCAGCCATTGGGGGGTGGGTTGGGGCTGGTAGGTGCCAGGCTTGGCAGACACTCACATGTAGGGGGCTGGTGGTGGAAGGACTGAGAGAAGAAGTTTTGCAGGAGAAACTTCTGGGCTGGTCTTGAATGCGGGGGCTCAGGTCATCCTCACGCTTCAGCTTCCCAAAGCACAGGGTGAAAAGCGTGAGTCCCCACGTCCAGCCTTCAAACCCCTCTTGGAGGCCCAATAGGAGGCCTGCATCTTCAGACGACCCCAGACACCAGAGAGGGCAGCCAGAGTCATCCGCCGAACCCATCCAGGAGGAGATCCTTTTGAAGGAACCACAGAGCCAGATACTGTCTCTAAAAAATTTGAATTGTACACAGAATCTCAACTGCACATGGTGTGTTCACAGGGCGACTAATTTTAGAGACAGGAAAAATAGGATGGGGAAAGAAATGTCCCCAGATGAGGGATGTGTCCCTGGGCTTTCTTGGTGGAAGGTCCTCATTGCTGAGTTGGAGGGTCAGCCTGGGGCACATTTCTCACCTTGGAGAGGAGAGTCAGCAGGAACCAGGCCAGGATGTCTCGGGAATTTTCATGCCAAAGCAGGGGCAGACATTGGGGGGTTAGGTCTGGGAGCTACCGAGGTAGGGGGAACCTCACATGTGGTGGGGATGGGGAGCAAAAGACTGAGGGCAGGATGTTTGCAGAAAAATTGATTCCTTTCTTTTTTTCTTTTCTTTCTTTCCATCTTTCTTTCTTCCTTTCTTTCTTTCCTTTCTTCCATCCATCCTTCCTTCTTTCCTTTCTTTCTTTCTTTCTTTCTTTCTTTCTTTCTTTCTTTCTTTCTTTCTTTCTTTCTTTCTTTTCTTTCCTTTCTAGGTTGCCAAGGCTTCTTTCCTTTCTAGGTTGCCAAGGCTTCTCTCAAACTGCCCAACTCAGGCCATCCTCTCGGCCTGGGCCTCACAAATTGCTGCAATTACAGGCTTTCCATTTGGTCAACATTCTGGTCTTCTTGCCTGTTCTTGAACTCTGGGCTGGAGGTTATCCATCTGCCAAGGCCTGCTCTCACCCAAGGTTTTCTGGGTTTTACTTGGTGTAGAGGTGAGGGCTTGTGATGGTGTCCAGCCTGGTCTCGAGCACCTGGGCTCCAGCTATTTTCCCGTCTCAGCCTTCACCAGTGCTGAGGAGACAGGAGTGATTCACCCAGCCATCCCTGATCCAATGAAAGTTTGAGAGTCATGCCCTGCCTTTCCTCGAGGCAGGCCCTGGGAGGAGCATGAAGGTCCACCCTGGGGAATAAGGCGGATGGTGGGGTGGGTACCCTGGTGGAGACACGCCCCTGTGCTAGTTGGGAGAGGACTTGGCTGATGACTGCGGGGTCCCGAGTCTTTAGAAGGAATCAGGCCATAAGGTGGGGCCCCGAGAAGATTGTGGAGGCCGGGCACAGGGGCTCACCCATGTTGTCTTGGCACTCTGTGAGGCCTAGGTGAGTGATGGCCTGAGCCCCCAGCTTTGAGACCAACCTGGGCACCTCGGTGAGATCTCATCTCTACAAGATGCCAAAAAAATGAGCCAAGCATGGTGACTCACACCTATCATTCCGGCCACTCGGGAGGCCCCAGCCAGAGAATCACATGAGCCAAGCCAGTGGAGGGCACGGTGGACAACAGTGGACCCCTGTGCTCTGGCCTGGGCAAAAGAGTGTGACTCTGACTCAGAATAATAATACCAACCCCTACCACAGCAACAACCACAGGTCAGGCTCAAGGTCTCAGCCTGGCATCCCTGCCCTTGGGAGCCTGGGGCAAGAGGATGGCCTGAGCCCCTGGTTTGACACCTGACTTGGACACAAGGCAAGACCTCGTCTCAGCCATCAAAAATAAATCCAAAGATTAGCCATGCATGGTGGTGCCAGCCTGTGATTCCAGCCACTTGGCAGGCCGAGGCAGGAGAATTTCCTGAGCTTGACAGGAGGAGTCTGCGGTGGCCATGAGTGTGCCCCTGCCCTCCAACCTTGCTGACAGAGTGGCATTCCAACTCCAAATAATAATCACCACTACCAGCACCACCACCACCCCTGCCAGCCAAGGCGAGGAGTCATCCTCAGGGTTGGGACCGGAAAAGGTATTTTCCAGCCTGTCGTTTGCAGGAGGTTTCAAAGCTAGCCACTGGTCAAACAGGGGGTCTGGGGTCATGGTGCCCATCATCCTGACCACTCCAGAGGCTGAGGTGGGAGGATCACTGGAGCCCACGATTTCGAGGCTAGTGGTCAATGATGATTGTGTCCCCAGGCCCCAGTCTAGGCCACAGAGCCAGACCCTGTCTCCAAATTCATCAGAATCGCACACAGATTCCGAATTGTGCCTGGTGTGTTCAAAGGGCGACTGGTTTGAAAGCCAGAAAAAATAGGACTGGGGGGAAGAAATGTCCCCGGGTGAGGATTGTGTTCCTGGTCTTTCTTGGCTAAAGGTCCTTGTTGCCGAGTTGGAGGTCCTTGCTCCCTGGGGCACATTTTTCACCTCAGAGAGCAGAGCCGGCAAGAACCCGGCCAGGGATTCTCGGGAAATCCGACACCAAAGCGGGGGCAGCCATTGTGGGGGTTTGGGGCAAAAA
>NW_007259292.1:0-7935 GCF_000164805.1 Carlito syrichta
GTGGGAGGCATCATTTTTGTCACAGGAGTCTCCATTGGCCGCACTGGGGTGTGGCGGCATGATCGTGGCTCCCGGGGCCTCGACCTGAAGGGCTCATTCAGTTCCCCTGCCTTGCTTTCTTAGCATCTGGGACTCCGGGGGCCACCACACCTGACTCGATATTGGTGACCTCTCACCGGGATGAGTTCTGTCCATGTCGCCTGGCTAGTCTCCCAATTTGGGGTTCAGGAAGCCTCCTGTCTTGGCCTCCAAGACTGTGGAGCACACGGTGCCTATCCTGGACTCACATGTGCTGTTGGTGGGGGCCACTTAAAGGCATGCCCAGAGAGGGAGAATACCACCTCCCTTGTAGCTGGAAACGTGTTCAGTACCATGTGCGACTTGAGTGTTTGCATTCTGGGGAGAGATGAGGTCTCGCTCCATGGCCCAGGCTGGCCTCGAACTACCTCGCTCCAGTGGTCCCCCACCTTGGCTTCCCAAACCATAGCCTGAATGTCTGCTGATCCACCATCTTTTCGGAACTCTATGCCCAAGGCTGAGGTCTCCTTCCCTAGTGATCTCTGTCTCTTCACAATGATTCCCAACTCATACAAAAAAGGATGCTCTTCTTTTCTTTCCTTGTTTTTTGGGTTGAAGTCTCACTCCATCACCCAGACTGGAGGAAGGTGGTTCGCTCCTGGCCAATGCAGCCCTGGCCTGAAGGGCTCTGGTGAGCCTTCCCCCCCAGGTCTTTTGAGGAGGCAGAAAGACAGGCCTGCACCACCATGACCATCTCATTTGGGCTGGAGGGTAGAGAGGAGGTCTCACTAAGTTGCCCAGGTACATATCAGACCCCCTGGCATGGGCTGGCCGCTGTTCTGTCTCCATAAGAACTGAGATGATGAGGTTGAGCCCTCTAGCAGCCCTCGATGCTTTGTGGAAAACGAACCAGAAGGCCTGGCATGGCAGCCCACATTTGGAATCCCAGCGCTCTGGGAGACCAAATTGGGACAATGGCTGTAGCCCAGGAGCTCAAGGCCAGTCCAGGCCATGCAGGGAGACCCTGTCTCCACACCCATCTAAACAGGGTGTCTGTGGTTGTGGTGCCCATCATCCCGGACACTCCTGAGACTGAGGTAGGAGGATCGCAAGAGCCCACAATTTCAAGACTGGTGGTGAATGATGGTCCTTTCCCCAGGACCCAGCCTGGATCACAGAACCAGACCCTGTCTCCAAAAACATGAGAATTGTATACAGATTTTCAAGTGTGCGTGGTGTGTTCAAAGGGCGACTGACTTTAGAGCGAGAAAAATGGGGCTGGGGGGAAGAAATGTCCCCAGGTAATGTATGTGTGCCCAACCTTTCTTGGTATAAGGTCCTCATTGCCAACAGAAAGCCAGCTTGCCTGGGCCACCTTTTTCAGCTTGGAGAGGAGAGCCGGCGGGATTCTAGCCAGGGAGCCTCGGGAACTCCCACACCAAAGCCTGGGCAGCCACTTGTGGGGGATTGGGGAGGGAAAGTGCTGTTTTTGGGGGTCCCTCGTATGTGGGGGGGTGGGGGTGAAGGACGAGGGGAGAAGTTTTGCATGCAAATTGATTTCTATGTTGACTTAGATTTTCTTTCTTTCTTTTCTTTCTTTTTTTCTTTCTTTCTTTCTTTCTCTTTCTTTCTTTCTTTCTTTCTTTCTTTCTTTCTTTCTTTCCTACTTTCTTTCTTTCTTTTCCTCGCTCTCTCTCGTTTGGGTACTCACTAGGTAGCCCTGGCTGCTCCCAAGTCACCCAAGTTGGGCCTTCCTCTCAGCCTCAGCCTCTCAAACTGCAGTGATCACAGGCTTTCCATTTGGTCGACATTCTGGTCTTTCTGCCTAGTCCTGAATTCTGGGTCTGAGGTCATCCTCCCACCAAGGCCTGCCCTCACCCAACGTTTTCTGTATTTGTATTGTGATCAAGGTGGGAGCTTGCTATGGTGTCCTGCCTGGTCTTATATCCTGGGCTCATCATCTTCCCATGTCGACCTCCCTGAGTGTCAAGGAGATAGGTGTGAATCACCCTGCTGCCTACCCAATGGTTTGAGAGGCACACCCTCCCATTACCCAAGACTCCCCCTGGGAGGAGGGATTGGGTCCACCATTGGGATCAAGGCGGCGGGCACCCCAGCGGAGACATGCCCCTGCACCAAGTGCTCCCCCGGGGTGGGCTCGATGGGCAACTCTGGGTGCTCTCTCCAGGTTCCCAGGTGACCTGAAGGGTGCGGGCCTCATGGTGGGGCCCTGAGAATTGGGTGAAGGGCTGACAGGAGGCACTTGATTGTAACCCCAGCACTTTTGGAGGCCGAGGCAAGAGGATGACCATACCCTCTGGGTTCGAGACCAGCCTGGGCACCTTGGCGAGACCTAATCTCTACAAGAAAACAACAAAATGAGCCAAGTGCGGAAGTGTACCTCAGTCGTACCAGCCACTCGCAAGGCAACAGCAGGAAGATTGCCAGAGCCCTGCCAGTGGAGGCCACGGTGGCCAAAAGTGGGCCCCCTTGCTTCGGCCTGGGCAACAGTTTGGGACTCCAAATCAGAATAATAATACCAACCGCCACCACCACAACCATAGGCTGACATCAGGGGCTCAGAATGGCATCCTGGCCCTTTGGAGATCAAGGTGAGTTGATGGCAAGAGCCTGCGGTTCTGAGACCAGCCCGGGACACTGGGTCAGAACTCGTCTCAGTCATCAAAGATAAATCCAAAGATTAGCTTGTCATGTTGGCACAGGCCTGTGGTTCCAGCCACTCGGGGGGCCGAGGTGGGAGGATTGCCTGAGCCCGACAGGTGGAGTCCATGGTGGTCGTGAGTATGCCCCTGCACTCTGGCTTGAGCAGCAGACCAGGATTCCAACTCCAAATAATAATAATCACCACCACCACTACCACCACAACCCCTGCAACATAGTGGAATGAGTCACCCTCAGAGATGGGAGAGAAAAAGACATTTTCTGGCATGTCGTTCGCACTAGCTTTCAAAGGTGGCTACTGGGCATGTCCCTCCTGCTCTTTCAGCCACATGCACCAGAAGACCTGCCTCTGCCCTCCACACTCATGTCCCACGTCAAAGACGTGTATGAGCTCATGGAGCAGATGGCTCTAATCTAGGGTGGCCATCAGGCACAGAGAGATCAAGGGGGTCCAGCAATGCCACAGCCAACCCACATTCTGGTTACCTGGTCTGCCATCTTCAGACGGGGGTGGGTATCTTCCTCTCCCAATGAACCTATCATCCCCTGCCCACGCAGATCTTTTCCTGAGGAGCCATGGACGCCCATCGTAATGCATGAGGGAGGCGTATTTTTTGTTGCCAGAATCTCCATTGGCTGGGATGGGTCATAGCGACACAATCATGTCTCCTGGGCTGTCGACCTGCCAGGCTTAGGCAGTCCTCATTCCTTGGCTTCCAAGCATCCGGGACTCAAGGTGCCACCACGCCTGACTCGATTTTGGGAACCTCTCACTGAGATGAGGTCTGGCAAATTTGCCTGGGCTGGTCTCTTACCCCTGGGCTCAGGCAGCCTCCCTTCTCAGCCACCCAGTGTGTGGGACTGATGGCTGTAAGCCACAGTGCATGGCCTGGAGTCGCACATTTTATTGGTGGGGTGATGCAAATGAATGCCCCAGGACAGAGGCCACCGCATCCTGGAATGACAGGTGCACCCCACCACACCCAGCTCATTTGGAATGGAGGATAGAGACGATGTCTCGCTGATTTGCCTGGGCGGATCGCAACCCATGTGCTAGGGCTGGCCACTGTCACTGGCCCCCAAAGCACTGGGATGACGAGGCTGAGCACCCAAGTCAGGTCTTGATCAATCGAAAACGAACAAGAATGCCTGGCACGGGGTCCCGCAACTGGTATCCCAGTACTCTTGGAGGCCAAGGATGGAGGATGGCCAAAGCTCAGGAGCCCAAGGTCAGCCCAGGCCAGGCAGTGAGACCTCGTCTCCACACACATCCAAACAAAGGGGTCTTGGGCCGAGTTGCTGGTTGTCCCGGTCACTCCAGAGCCTGAGGCTAGGGGATTGCCATAGCCCGCGATTTTGAGGCTGGTGGAGAAAGACAGTCATTTCCCAAGGTCCCGACCTGGGCCACAGAGCCAGACCCTGTCTCCAAAAACATCAGAATCGTACACAGATTCTCAACTGAGCATGGGGTGTTCACAGGGCGACTGGCCTTAGAGCCATGAAAAATGGGATTGTGGGGGAAGAAATCTCTCTGGGTGAGGGATTTGTCCCGGGCCTTTCTTGGTGGAAGGACCTCATTGCAGAGTCAGAGGGTAGTCTGCCTGGGGCACATTTCCCACCTTGAGGAGGAGAGTCGGCAGGAATCCAGCCAGGGAGCCTAGGAAATTCCGAGCCAAAGTGGAGGCTGCCATTGGGAGGGGTTGGAGCTGAAAGGTGCCTAGCTTAGGGGACCTCACATGTGGAGGGGCAGGGGGGAAGGACTGAGGGCAGAAGGTTCGCAGGAGAATTGGTGTCTTTCTTTTCTTCTTTCTTTCTTTCTTTCTTTCTTTCTCTTTTCTTCTCTTTCTTCCTTCCTTCTTTCCTTCTTTCTTTCCTTCTTTCTTTCTCTCTTTCTTTCTTTCTTTCTTTCTTTCTTTCTTTCTTTCTTTTCTTTCCTCATAGGCTGCTCTCAAACTGTCCAACTCAGGCCATCCTCTCAGCCTGGTCCTCTAAAACTGCAGTGATCACAGGGTCTCCATTTGGTCGACATCCTGGTCTTCCTGCCTGGTCTTGAACTCTGGGCCCAAGGTGAACCTCCTGCTCAGGCCAGACCTCGCCCAAGTCTTTCTGGGTTTTGCTGGCATCGAGTTGAGGGCTTGCTCTGGTGTCCTTCCTGGTCTCAAACTCTCAGGCTCAGGCAATCTTCCCATCTCAGCCTCTGTGAGTGGTGAGGCGAGAGGTTTGAGTCACCTGGCTGTTCCACCCTCGATGGTTTGAGAGTCATGCACTCCCTTTCCCCAGGGTGGGCCCTGGGTGGAGCGAGCAGCTTCATCCTGGGGAACGAGGCCTGTGGAAGGGTGGGCACCCCAGCAGAGACACATCCATGTGCCAGGTACTCCCTCGAGGCAGTCTCAGGGGGTGACTCCGGCTGCCCACTTCAGGTTCCTGGGTCGTTGGAATGGAGTGGGACTCATAGTGGGGCCTCAAGAGGGATGTTAAGGCCAGGTGTGGGGGCTCACGCCTGTCAACCCAACGCTTTGGGAAGCCCAGAGGAGAGCATGGCCTTAGCTCCCGGATACGAGACCAGCCCAGAACCTTGGCAAGACCTCATCTTTACAAGAAACAAACAAAATGAGACAAGCAAGGTGGAGGATGCCTGTCATTCTGGCCACTTGGGAGGCTGCAATAGGAGGATCGCCAGAGCCCAGCCAGTGGAGGGCATGGCAACCAAGAGTGGAACCCTGCACTCTCACCTGGAAGAAAGACCAGGACTCTGACTCAGAATAATAATACCAACCACCATCACAACTACAGGCCAGTCTCAGAGGCTCAGCCTTGCATCCCAGCACTTCGGAGGCCCATGTAAGTGAATGACCTGAGACTGCGATTTTGACATCAGAACAGGACATGGGGCAAGTCCTCATCTCAGCCATCACAAACAAATCCAAAGGTTAGCTGGGTGTGGTGTCACAGGCCTGTGGTTTCAGCTATTCAGGGGGGGAGGCAGAAGGATCACCTGAGCTCGGTGGGTGGAGTCTGCCGTGACCGTGAATATGCCCCTGTGCTCCATCCTGGGTGATAGAGTGGTATTCTGACCCCAAATAATAATAATCCCCCTCAAAATCACCACCACCACCCCTGTCACCCAGCGCAAGGATTCATCTTTAGAAATGGGAGAGGATAATGCACTTTCTGCCCTCTCATTCATGGGAAGTTTCAGTGGTGGCCACCAGGCATGTCCATCCTGTACCTTTGGCCATGTGCCACAGAAGGCCTGCCTCCACCCTTCACACTCATGCACCAAGGCAAAGACTCGTGTGAGCTCAAGGAGCATAACTCCCCATTTTATTGTAGTTGTAGGGAACAGAGTGATCAAGGTGGTCCAGCAATGCAGCAGAGAGCCCAGGTTCTGGTTTCCCAATCTGACACCTTCAGTTGGGGGGAGGGCCCCATTCTCCCTATCACTCCAAGTCCCCTGCCCAATCAGATCATTCCCTGGGAGCCATGGACTCCAATCGTGACACATGTGGGACACATCTTTTTTGTCACCAGAGTCTCCGATGTTCGTGTTGGGGCACGGTGGCATGATCGAGGCTCCCAGGACCTCGACATGATGGGCTCAGGTGGTCTTCAGGCCTCAGCTTATGAGCAACCAGGACTCTGGGGGCCACCATGCCTGACTCGATATTGTTGACCATTCACCCAGACGAGTTCTGGTCATGTTGCCTGGGCTGGTCTCTCAACCCTGGGCTCAGACAGCCTACTGCCTCAGCCTCCCAGGTCATGGGACTGATGGCCATGAACCATGGTGCCCAGCCTGGACTCGCATGTTCTGTTGGTGGAGGTGATGCAAAGGAAAGCTCCAGGAAAGAGGCCACTGCATCCCGTGTATCCATTACCATGGGTGCCACCACACTTGACTCCAGTGTTTGCATTCCGGGGACCGATGAGAACTCACTACATGACCCAGACTGGTCTTGAAATCCTGGGCTCCAGTGGTCCTCTGCCTTGGCCTCCAAAAGACACAGCCTGATTGTCTGCCTATTCACTGTCTTTCAGGCACTCTAGTTCCAAGGCTGGGGCCTCATTCCCAAATGATCTGTCTGTTTACAATGATCCGAACTCCATACACAAATGGATGCTCCTTCTTTTTTTCCTTTATTCCTTTTTTTTGAGTTGGTGTCTAACTCTGTCGTCCAGGCTGGAGGGCAGTGGCTCACTCCCAGTCACCACAGCCTCAGCCTGCCAGATTCCATTGAGCCTTTCCCCGGCCTTCCAAGGAGCAGAAATGACAGGCACAAGCCACCACGCCCGGCTCATTTCAGGATAGTGGGTAGAGTCAAGTTGTCACCAAGTTGCCTAGGCAGGTCTTGTTTTTTATGCTTGGGCCAGCCACTGGTCTCAGCCTCCCAAAGCTCTTGGATGATGAGGCTGACTCAATGGGCTGGTCTCTATTCTTTGTCAAAAAAGAATCAGTAGCCAGGCACAGCGGACCACACCTGGAATCCCAGTGCTCTGGCAGGGGGAGGTGGGAGGATGGCTGGAACCCAGGAACCAAAGGCCAGCCCAGTCCACTCAAGGAGACTCCATCTCCAGACCCATCCAAACATGGGGTCTGGGATTGATATGTTCGTTTTCCCAGCCATTCCAGAGGATGAGGCTGGAGGATTGCTGAAGCCCACGATTTTGAGGCTTCTGGAGAATTATGTTCATGTTCCCAGGCCCCGACCTGGCCAGCAGAGCCAGACACTGTCTCCACAAACATCATAATCATACACAGATTCTCACCTGTGCGTGAGGTATTCACAGGGTGACTGGATTTAGAGCCAGGAGCAATGGGATTGCGGGGCAAATAATGTCCCTGGTTGATGGATGTGTCCCTGGCCTTTCTTGGCCCAAGGTCCTCCTTGCCAATCAGAGGGTTAGACAACCTGGGGCACATTTCTCACCTTGGAGAGGAGAGCCAGCAGGAGCCCAGTCAGGGTGACTCGGTAACTCTCGCATCAAACCAGGGGCAACCATTGGAGTGGTTGGGACTGGAAGGTACCAAGTTATGGGGACCCTCACTTGTGGGGAGGTGGGGAGAAGACTGAGGGCAGAAGCTTTGCAGAAGAATGGATTTCTTTCTTTTTTTCTTTCTTTTTCTTTCTTACTTTCTTTTCTTCTTTATTTTTTTATTTCCTCACTAGGATTTCCAGGCTGCTCTCAAATCACCCAACTCAGGCCATCCTCTCAGCCTGGGCCTCCCAAACTGCG
>NW_007259293.1:0-1019 GCF_000164805.1 Carlito syrichta
ATACAGTAATGGAATGGAATGTGGAGGGATGGAAGAGAGAGGAATGGAATGGAGTGAAATAGACTGGAACTTAATGGAATGGAACGGAATCGAATGGAGAGGAATTGACTGGAATAGAGTGGAATGAAATGCAATGGAGATGAATTAAATGGAATGGAATGGAATAAAAAATATTGAAAAGGAAAGGAGACGAATGGAAAGGAGTGAAATTAAGAGGAATGGAAAAGAAAGGAATGGAGAGGAATAGAATGAAGAGAAATGGAATGCAGAGGAATAGAATAGAGTGTAGTGGAATGGAATGGAATGCAGAGGAATGGAATGGAATGGAAAGGAGAATATTGGAATGGAGTGGAATAACATGGAATGGAATGGAGAGTAATGGAATGGAGAGTAAAGGAATGGAGTGGAATGGTGATGAATGCAATAGAATGTAATATAGGAGAATGCATTGAAATGGAGTGGAATGGAATGGATAGCAATGGAACAGGAGAGAATGCAATGGAGAGGAAGAGAGAGGAATGGAATGGAAGGGAGATAAATGGTGAGGAATGAAGTTCAATCGAATGGAATAGAGAGAAATGGAATAAAACGGAATGTAAAGGTTTGGAGAGGAATGGAATGGATTTTAACGTAATGGTGAAGAATCGAATGATGTGGAATGTCATGGAAGGGAATGGAATGAGAGGAAAGGAATCAAGAGGAATTGAACAGCAAAAAAGGAAAGAAAGCGAAAGGGATGGAATGGAATGTAGTGGAATGGTATGGAATGTAGTGGAATTGAAGGAAATTGACAGAAATGGAATTATAAGGAATGGAATAGAGTAGAGTGGAATGGAAAGGAATGGAGAAGAATGGCATGGAATGGAATGACTGGGAATGGAATGGAATAGAGATTAATAGAATGGAGTGTAATGGAATGGAGAGGAATGGAATGGAGAGGAAAGGAGTAGAAAGTAATAGAATGTAATAGAAAGGAGAAGAAAGGAATGGAAAGGAAAGGAGTGGAGTGGAATGGAATA
>NW_007259293.1:1039-1809 GCF_000164805.1 Carlito syrichta
GGAACAGAGAGAAATGGAATTGAATGGAATGGAGAGAAATGGAATGGAATGATTGGAATGAACAAGAATGGAATGGAGAGTAATGAATTGGACTGGATTTCAATGGAGAGGAAAGGAGTGAAAAAGGAATAGAATGGAATGGAATGGAGAGGAATGGAATGAAGTCGAATGAATTGACATGGAGAGGAGTGGAATGGAATGCAATGGAGTGGAGATGAAAGGAATGAAATGGAATGGAGTGGAATGGAATGAAATGAACAAGAATGAAATGGAGAGGAATGGAAAGAAGCAGAATGGAATGGACAGGAATAAAGAGGAATGGAATGGAATGGATTGGAATGGAATGGAATGGAATGGAATGGAATGGAATGGAGAGTAATGGAATTGAATGGAATGGACTAGAAAATAAAAAATGTAGTGGACAGAAATGAAATGGAGAGGAATGGATAGGATAGGAATGGAGTGGAGTGGAATGGAATGGAATGGAGAGGAAAAGTGTGGAAAGGTATACAATGGAATGGAATGGAGAGGAATGGAATGGAATGGAGTGGAATGGAATGTATTGGCTAGGAATGGAATGGAGAGGAATGGAAGGAGCGGTATGGAATGAAATGTAGAGGAATCTAATGGTAACGTATGAAAGGGAATTGAAAAGATGGAATGGAGTTTAGAGGAATGTTATGAAAATGAATACAATGGGGAGAAAATTTAGAGAATGGAATGCAGAATAGTGGAACGGAAGGGAGAGAAATGGAATGTAATGAAGAGGA
>NW_007259293.1:2711-4017 GCF_000164805.1 Carlito syrichta
GGAATGCATTGGAATGGAGAGGAATGGAATGGAATGCAATGGATTGGATATGAAAGGAATCGAATGGAATGGAGTAGAATGGAATGATATGGACAAGAATAAAATAGAGAGAAATGGAAATGAGCAGAATGGATGGAGAGAAATGGAATGGAATGGAACGGAATGGAGACTGATGGAATTGAATGGAATGGACTGGAAGACAGAAATGAAATGGACAGAAATGGAAAGGAGAGGAATTGAATGGAGAGGAATGGATTGGAATGAAATGGAGTGGAGTGGAAAGGAATGGAGAAGAATCAAATGGAGTAAAATGGAATGGAATAGGAAAGAATTGAATGGATTGGAGAGGAAGGTATTGCAATGGAAAGTAATGGAATGAAAAAGAATGGAATGGAGAGTTATGGAATGGAGAGGTATAGAATGGATTGTAATGCAATGGAGAGGAATTGAATGGAGAGGAATAGAAGGTAATGTAGAGGATCAAAAGGCAAGGAATGGAAAGGAATGGAAAGAGATCGATTTCAAGTCAGAGGAATGAATGGAGAGGAATGGGATAAAGAGGAATGATATGGAGAAGAAAGGAATGGAATGGAGAGTAACGGAATACAATGAAATGGAGAGGAATGGAATAGAGAGAAGTGGATTGGAATGGAATGCAATGGAGATGAATGGAATGGCATGGTGTAGAATGGAGAGAAAGGAAATTAATCGAAAGGAATGGAGAGTAATGGAATTGAATGGAATTAAATGGAAAGGAATGGAGATGAATGGAATGGAGAGGAATGAAATGGTGTCGATTGGAATGCAATGGAATGCAAAGGAATGGCATAGAATGAAATGGAGAGAAATGGAAGGCAATGTGGAAAATTGGACGGAGTGGATAGAAATGGAATGGAATGCAGTGTCATGTAATGGATTAGAAAGGAATGGAATGAAAGGGAATGGAATGGAATAGAGAGGAATGGAATGCAGAGGAATGGAATGAAGTGGAATGGAATGGCATGTAGAGGAATCCAGTGGTAACGATTGGACAGGAATTTAAGCAGATGGAATGGAATTTGGGGAATGGAATGGAAGCGATTGTAATGGAGAGAAAAGAAAGGAAAGGAAATGCAGATGAGGAGAATGGAGTGGAGAAAAATGGAATGTAATAGAGAGGAAGGGAGTGGAGAAAAGTGGAATGGAATGAAATGCAATGGAGAACAAAGGAATGCAATGGAATGGAGAGAAATGGAATGGAATGGAAAGGAATAGAGATGAAAGGAATTCAATCGAATGGAATTAAGAGAAATGGAATAAAATGGAA
>NW_007259294.1:0-12209 GCF_000164805.1 Carlito syrichta
TAGCCAGGCGTGGTGGCACACACCTGTAGTTCCAGCTACTTGGAAGGCTGAGGTAGAAGGATTGCCTGAGTCTTTCAGGTTGAGGCTGTGGTGGCCGTGAGTCTCATTCCAGCCTGAGCTACAGAGTGAGACTCCAATTCAAAAAAAAAAAAAAATCATTGTTATTGTGGAAGGCAACATACGTTCAGAAAAGGGCACGCAGTGTGGATGTATAGTTTAATAAATAATTACAAAATGTTAACCACCAAAAAATAAAATATTATCCCCTCCCCAGCAAACCTGCTTTGGGGCCTGTTCATAGTTCTCCCCCTTTCTAGAGATATCCACCATCATAGCTTTTGTGGTTTTAATTTACTAATTCCCAATGAGATTGTGCATCTTGCAATGTCTATTGGATATGAATCTGTTTCTGGGAAATGCAAGTGTATGTCCTTTGCCCACTTTCTACTTATGCTTTATTTAACTTATTGATTGATAAGAGTATCTTATAGATTCTGGATGTTGAATGTCAGTTATATGTGTTGAAATATATTCTCCAAGTTTGTCTTTTTACTTTTTTAATTAATAAAAATTATTAATTTATGGTGGCTTAAATAATTTTCTTAAAGACCGGTCAAGTGAAGCAGTGGGACTGAAGAAGGAACAAAGAAATCTGTGAAGGGTTGTGAACAATTAGTTGCAAACACCCCTGCACTTGGATCAGCCAGTTTAAATAATTTAATCTCATTTTATGATGAAGATTTTTGCATCTTATTTAAGAAATCCTTACTTAACTTATGGTCATAAGATATTCTTCTATATTTTGCTTTTTAAATTTTATTTATTCATGTATTTATTCACATATTTATTTTTAGAGAAAAAGTCTCACTCTGTCACCCAGGCTGGAAGGCAGTGGCACAATCACACGTCACTATAACCTTGAACTCCTGGGCTCAAGTGATACTCCTGCCTCAGCCTCCCAAATAGCTGGGACTACAGACACCTATAATCATGTCTGGCTAATTTTTAAATTTTTGGTAGAAACAGGACCTTGCTATGTTGCCCAGGCTGGTCTCAAACATCTGGCATCAAGCAATCCTCTTGTCTTGGCCTCCCAAAGTGCTAGATTACAGGTATGAGCCATTGTGCCCAGCCTATATTTTCTTCTCATAATTTCAAAGTGGTTTTTCTTTTCCCCACGCTTAAGTGTTTAATCCATCTGAGGGACTTCTACTGTCTAGTAGAATGTAGTAAGTAACAGCAAGTTTCTATTCCAACAACTAAAAACAAATGGATAAATTACAATCATTGTATTTTTAAGCAGATCAAAGACTTGGGAAAGCAGACATGGTGCAGTAGTTCACACCTGTAATCCCAACCCAGGAGTTCAAGACCAGCCTGGGCAATACAGTGAGACTTCATCTCCACAAAATATCAAAAAATTAGCTGTACATGATGGCACATGCCTGTAAACCTAGCTACTCAGGAGGCTAAGGCAGGAGGACCACTAAAGTACAGGAGTTCAAGACTGAGGTGAGCGGTGATTTATATATACACATAATATATATTATATACATATAATATATATACATATATATTATATGTATATATATAATATATATAATATATATACATATATGTATATATAATATAATATATATACATATAATACATTATATATAAACGCATAATCTAGTAGCAGATCTAACAGTTAGCATAATTTTCAAGTAGTGATAGACACAAATGACATTTTGAGTTATCTCCACTACTATAATGTGATATAAAAATACCTGTTAATTTACTAGTGACAAAATCACAGGTACTGTTTATTGACACTACTGTGATTTGTCACCTATGCTCATTATTCAAGGGAGCTCTAAGTGTCTGTTGAAGGTGAGTGAAAATGCAAATATGTGAAGTGTGAAGTGTGGCTGGAGACGGGCTCCCACTAGAGGGTGCTGGAATTTTAGAAAGAAGAACTTGCTCCTCTACCTGATGGAGAGGTAACCACCTGGGGCGGTCTCCTGCCCAGTTCTCTGATGGGCTTCGGAACGCATAGTCCCAGAATATCTCCCTGTTGCCTCCCAGCCACCTCTAAAACCCCCCACATATGCCTCTGCTGCCAGGGAAGGCACAACTCTTGGGGGTAATCATCTGTAACTTACCACCTGCCCACCAGTACTCAGAGGGGTGGGTCAATGCAGTGGATACCACTCAGGGTGCTCAGGTCTAGCCTCTCGGTTGTAACTACAGTTCTGACCCTAGGCCAGTTGGGCCAGCAGGAACCTACAAGAATATCACAGGTTCTGGTTCTGAACTGGCTACTCAGGCCCTGCCACGCTTCTTTCTGTGTCAGCTGGGTAACCAGGACCTGCAGAGCAGTTGCTGATGAAGTCTGAGGAGGGTCGTGAGCCATTTGGAAAGTTCTCTCCTCCCTAGTTGGGGACCCCTCCAGGGAGGATGATGGTCTGCAGTAGTCAGAACTGCCTACTGCTCACGGATTCCCTGCCTGATTCCTCTAAGGCTGAGAGTGGGAATGTCTTTCTTCCGGGGCAGGGCATGATGATGTTGCTATGTCATCCTCTGCATGCAAAGCAGAGGAAAGGGTCTGCAATCCCCACCTCAAGGTCCCACTGTAAGTGAGCCAGCTCTGAAATCACTTGAGTCCAGGTGTGGTGGCTCATACCTGCAATCTCAGCACTTTGGAAGGTGGAGACAGGAGGATTGCTTGAGCCCAGGAGTTTAAGACCAGCCTAGGCAACACAGTGAAACCTTGTCTCTTCAAAAAAATTTAAAAAATAAGCCAGGCATGGTGACACGTGCCTGTAGTTCCAACTACTCAGGAGGCTGAGGCAGAAGGATCACCTGAGCCCAGGAGGTCAAGGTTGTGGTAAACTGTGATCATGCCACTGTACTCCTCCAGCCTGGGAAACAGAGTGAGACCCTGACTCAAAAAAGAAAGAAAGAAAGAAGGAAAGGAGGGAAGGAAGGAAGGAAGGGAGGGAGGGAGGGAGGAAGGAAAGAAGGAAGGAAGGAAGGAAGAAACTACTTGAGAGGTGATGTGACAGAGTGGTCAAGGAAGGAGACACCAACAACCTGAGTCAGAAAACCCTTCCCTGTCACCTACTTAACATGACTTTAGGTGAGTCATTTAACCCCTGTACCTCAATTTCCTCATCTTTAAAGTGGAGCTGATAATAACACTGACTTCATGAAGTTGTTACATGGACTAAATGATATGCTACACAGAATGCACTTATAAGAGTGCCCAGCTCAGAGTCAGTACCAAATGAGATTTCACTATTCTTAAAAATTGCCATGGACCAGGTTCAGTGGCTCATGTTTGTAATCCTAGTGCTTTGGGAGTCCAAGCCAGGAGGATTGCTTGAGGTCAGGAGTTCAAGACCAGGCTGGGCAATGTAGTGAGACCACATCTCTACAAAATAAAAGTGTAGTTGCAACTACTTGGGAGGCTTAGGTGGGAGAATTGCGTGAGCCCAGGAAGGTGAGGTTGCAGTGAGCTACTCATGCCACTGCACTCCAGCCTGGGCCACAGAGTGAGACTGTGTCTGAAGAAAAAACCAAACAAACAATAAATGGCATGAATTTAATAAAATGAATATGTAATAGTAGATTTATAAAGTATTTATTAATAATATGTAATATAGTTTATAAAATGAATATATAATAAAATGAATATAATAAAACACTTCAGTTATTCTCTCTCTCTTTACCTCCACTTACCCAAACACTGACTCCATTTTCTTCCTCCCTGCATGACCCTGACTGCTTTCACCTTAGAAATCAGACTCTTTTCCCTTTCTTTTTTTTTTTTTGAGTTGGAGTCTCACTCCGTCACCCAGACTGGAGTGCAGTGGCCGCCCCTGGCCACTGCAGCCTTGACCTGCTGGGCGCCGGCAATCCTGCCGCCTCAGCCTTCCAAATAGCTGGAACTATAGGCGCACTTTACCACACCTGGCTCATTTTTGATTTATTGTAGAGATGAGGTCTCGCCAAGTTGCCCAGGCGGGTCTCGAACCCATGGGCTCAGGCAATCCACTCACCTCAGCCTCCCAAGGCGCGGGATTACAGGCTGAGCCACCGAGCCCAGCTTCTTTTCCCTTTCCTAAGAGTTTATTCCTTTTCACCTCAAACGTGCCCCCACCCCTCCCTTGTTACCTTCCTGGGGAGAGAGGTGGAAGGAACACCAGAGCAGGAGCCTGAAAAACCTGGGCATTAGTCCTACCTCTGGGTTTCCCCTCCCTAAGCCTCAGTGGCCGGATCACAACACTGCAATCTTGACCTTCTGGGCTCAGGCAATCCTTCTGCCTCCCAAGTAGCTGGGTTGCAGGTGTGCACCACCACATTTGGCTACTTTTTTTACTCTTGTGGTGACAGGGTCTCACTATGTTGCTCACACTGACCTTGAACTCCTGGGCTTAAGTGATCCTTCTACTCCTACTTCAGCCTTTCGAAGTGTTGGGATTACAGATGTAAGCTCCAGTGCCCTGCCAAAATGTAGGGTTTTTTTTTTTTTTAATCATTCAAGTATGGTGAGGATGACAGATTAGGAGATAACTACCATTGAAAAGAGAATTTGTTACTCACTGCCCCCAAGTGCAGGGGCATGCCACACCACACAGGACTCCGCTGGGAAGGCCAGGGTTGGTCAGGAGGTGGAGGGGCAAGGGGACATCAGGGTGAAGGCCTTTACTATGGTTTCTGAGGGAATGGCAAGGCGGGATAAGCAGGTTTAGGACTGCCAAGTTCGCATAGTCTTGGCAGGCTCTGAGGTATGGGGGGAATGTCCTTAGATGTCCTATGCCTGGCACTGGGGTGATTAGGCCAAGGGGGCAGTGGCTCAAGTAGTGAGAGTTTGGATATGGGCTGTGGATTGGTTGGAAGGTCAAAGGTGTACTCACAGGGGAGTCAGTTTGCTATCTCTAGGGATTAGCTAATGCTGGGAAATCAGCAAGGCCCTGGAACACCAAGAATATAGAAAGTAAGTAAACACAGTGAAGATACCCTTCTATCATGAATGTGGTTCCATCCATCTGACCTATGTATTGCCACCATACATGGCTGACCGATGTATTGCCACTATGACACAATGACTTTTTATCTTCACAGGGGACTCTGATACAGGGACTAAGGATGAGGTCTCTGAGGCCTGCCTACCTGTGTCCAGTTGCTGGCTCTGTCATTTTGTAGCTAAGGGATTTGGGGATAATTACTTAACCACTCTGTGCCTCAGTTTCCTTACTGGTAAAATGAAGATGATAGTTCCTTACTTCATAGCATGATGGGCATTAGGAGAGCTATCCCTTAAAAAGAAAGCTCTTAGAACAGGCTGGGCATATCGTGAGTGATCAAGACACATCGACGATTAACTATGATTTCTTGACCACACGAAGCTGCCTGCTGGAGTGGGGCTTTTACTTGGGCCATTCCCCCACTGGGAATTCTGTTCCCCACTCTCTTCACCTGGCTAACACCTTCTCCTTCCTCAGGTTTCAACTTCAATGTCTCTTTCTCAGCAGGGCCTGAGTCCTGGCGCCCTGGCCCGCCCAGCCTTTGCTACATTCTCTCATGTGGCCTCTGTACTTCCTTGTAATGCTCATCTTAGTTGAATCACACAGCTGTTTGTGGTACTGTTTATTGATCATCTGTCTTTCCCACTAGGCTGTGAGCCCTATGGGAACGGGCACCATGTCTGCCCAGTTCCCACTGTGTCTCTTGTGCCTGCCGTACTAAAGGCAGCCAAAAAATGTCTGTGCACCAGATAAACCACACAGGCTTACTTACAGCTGCAGGTGCATGGATGCCTGGGTGAGAAGCCATCTGGCCTGGTGTCTCATGGTAGAAATAAATATACAATCACAGGCTTCTGACCCTTTCCCGTGCTGGCGGGCTTCTGATGAAGGGCTTCTTAGCCCTTCAGCTGCCCTTTTTAGACCAAAGAGTCTGGGAGCGAATTCTTGAGGCGTCATAATCCATGTTGCAGATGACCAGCTGGCCCGGAGACATCAACTGGCAGAAATGATGGAATGTGTAGGAAAGACACAGCTGCCCTGCTCAGGGGAGACTCCGGTCTTGGTGTGCTAAACCAGCTGAATTCCAGAAATACCAGCGAGGGATTGGGTCATGTCATACCTGCCTCTCAAGACAAACAAGCTGAAAGTTGAGGGGGGCAGGGAGGTGCCAGAACTGCCGAGAGAAAGGAAGGGCCAGATGTATGGACCGGAAAAAGCCCCGTAGCAGGTGGAGGTGAACATAATTGATGGAGCCCAGCGAGCAGGCCTGTACATGCCAACATGTCAAAGCCTTGTCCCCGGAGCTGTGGTCTCACTAGCCCCATCGCTGAGAAAGCAAAGCAAGAATAGCTTGAGATTGACATGCCAAGCAAATGTGCAGCAGGAAATTCTCCTAAGCCAGGGGTTTGGTCAGAGGCCCTGGCCCCTGTGGCTAAAATCAGGATTATGTCTGTATTGATTTACTTCCCAGCTGGGTTTCAGGAAAAGCCTCAAAAAGACCACAGGGTTGTGCCTGAGATTGGCAGGTAAGACCAGTCTCCCTTGGGTCTCCCTTTTCTGGACAAAGAGCTAAACAGTAAAGGAGATACTTGGAGGAAAAGGACTCACTACACAACCTCCCCTTCTCTGGAACCCCCTTTAAGTCCTGGCAAGTGTATTTGTGTGAACTAGGAAAAAAAAAAAAAAAATCAAAAGCCTTTTACATGTCTGAGCCCCTAGTAGACCAAGTGCCATCTTTAGTAGAAATGTCAAAAGCGATTTTGACCCAGGATTAGTAGTTGTCAATGGAGATGCTATTGTTCAATTGGAAATTTGCCAGGAAGTGTTTTGGCTGCCTCAGTGATTGAGGGTCACTACCATCATTTAGTAGTCAGGGACCAGAAGTGCCAGGTGTCTACAATGCATATAAGGAACAATCATGCACAACAAAGAGTTCTCCTTCTTACCCTTGTCAACTTTTATTCATTTGTTTGTTTGTTTTTGAGTTGGAATCTCATTTTGTTGCCCAGGCTGGGACTCAGTGGCATGATTATGGCTACCGTGGTCTCAACCTGCTGGGTTCAGGTGATCCTTCCACCTCAGCCTTCCAAGTACCTGGAACTGTGAGCATGTACCACCATGCCTAGCTAATTTTTTAAAAAATTTATCATAGTTGCCCAGACTGGTCTCAAACCCCTGGACTCAGGCAGTTCTCTAGCCTCTGCCTCCCGAAGTGCTGGTATTACAGGTGTGGGCCACTGTGCCCAACCCCCTACAGCATTTTTGTTTTGAGTTGACAGCTCAACTCTGTTGCCACTCCAGCATCGACCTGTTGGTCATGGCCACCCCAGCGTCAACCTGCTGGGCTCCGGCGATCCTTCCACCTCAGCCTTCCAAGTAGCTGGAACTACAGGCCTGTGCTACCATGCCTGGCTCATTTCTGATTTATTGTAGAAATGAGGTCTTGCCAAGTTGCCGGGGCTGGTCTCAAGCCTGTGGGCTCAGACAATCCATGTGCCTCAGCATCCCAAAGTGCTAGGATTATAGACTGGGCCACTAGGCCCAGCCCCCTTACAACTTTTAAATGTCCCACTGGACATTCACGTATTTGAAAAATCATCTGCGCCCAGAGCTTACCTTTATGTTCCCTATGAACACCAAGATGTGGTTTTGTTTTGTTTTCGCAATTTTAGCATATATTAATATTTCCAGGAAGGCAACTTGACCGAGAACTGTTGATCACTTTGGAAAATCATGTCGCCCAGAGCAAGGGTATTCCAGGTGTTTGGATCACCAGGGCAACACACCTCTATCAGACCTCATCTGTTACTGTGGTCTTCTTGTTAATCTACACAATGATGCGCGCATATGACTACTTTACCATGTCGTCTAATGTAGTTGTACCAAGTATTTACATATGGGAATGTATGTTATTATACATGGCTTTTTCTTCTTTGTATTACTAGTAAGGCATTATGTTGATATGGGGAGGAAATCACAGGTGCTAGAAGGCTATATGATGGGGGGGCGGAGTGTTACAGAATATTTGTTAGGAAAAGGAGGATGGTGCTATGGAAGACTCAGACACGTGCTTCCCCGCCCTGTTTGAATGGACACTGGGGGGATGGCGGTACATGAGCCCAGGGAGAAAAAGCTTTATCCAGACCGTGCCCTTTATTTGTAGACAGGCACTGGTTTCTCTAGATTGAAGAAAACGTCTTCCAATGAGCGGCACTGATTAGAGAAATTGGATGCATTATGGTATAGATATATAAATATATAAAACTCGCAGATGGAACCACAACCACAGCACTAGCAAACTATTTGCATCCTTTATCAAAGCCCAGAGTTTAAGCGACCCAGGGGCCATTTTCATTGCCCGAAGCGGTGCGCCTGCGCCACCTAGTGGACTATCAGAAAGTAGCTGATCCACGAGAACATTTGCAGATGGGTAGGCAATAAAACATGAATATGATCGGCTAACGCACTGACAGGGTGCCTTCACTTTGTACTAATATATAAGTATGTTAACATGCATAATATCATATATACTAATTCAATTAATAGTCACAAATTTCTTATGACATAGGCTCTGTTATCAGCATTTTGCACATGAGGAAATCAGGTAGCTAGTGAGAGCACTGGGGCTTAGAATCCTGATGGTCTGGCTCCACGATCGCTACTCTTAATTACACTGCTATGGACTTGCAAGTGGCTGCTCTCTTAGGAGAAACTATTCTGACGATTAAAGGCTCTATGGTACTGAGTATGAAAGACTGCCTTCAGCCATTTTCTTCCTGCCAGTAGGATTGTGAAGACAGAGAGAAAGAAAAATAGAAATGGAATACCTAGGTATTAAGACATGGTAAGATCTAGAAAACTCTTCCCATTGTAGGGGCCATGGAAATCTTTGTGCCTAAGTGTGAGGAGGTTATTTCATTTTTTGGTAGACCATGGGGCTCTGGTATGGCCAAACTCCCAATCTATACTGTAAGCTTCATGAAAGCAAAGCCCACATCTCCCTTGCTTACTTCTGTGTTCCCAGTACTTACCCCAGGACCAGACATGTATTGAGTGCTCAAGTATTTTTTTACATAACACCTGCATTGAGATAGAATTCATATACCGTACAATTCATTCATTTACAGCATACAGTCCAATGATTTTTAGTATTCACAGAGTTGTGCAACCATCACCATAATCCATTTCTATCATCCCTGAAAGAAACCCTGTTCCCATTAACATTTACTCCCCATTACCCCCAACTCCTGTCTCCGGCCCTGGCAACCACCAAAGTACTTCATGTCTTTATATGGACAATTCATTATAAATACAGAGGGTGTCAAGAAAACGTATACACATTTTAAGAAAGGAAAAAATGGTATTTAAATTGTAGATTCATACAAGTCACATTTGACTTCTGCAATGACAAGAGATGTTCAAAGTGGTTGTCATCAGAGTCCAGACATTTTTTTATTACAGCAAACTAAAAGTAATATGTAGCTAACATCTCTTAAAATGTGTATATATATTTTTGGGTACCCCCGGTATATGTGGTCTTTTGTGTCTGGCTTGTCTCACTTAGCATAATGTTTCCAAAGTTCACCCATTTTGTAGCATGTATCAGTACTTCATTCCTCTTAATGACTGAATAATAGGAATTATATGTATGGATATATCACATTTTGTTTATCCAGTCATTAGTTGATGAACATTTGGGTTGTTTCCGAGTTTGGCCTACCTGCTTCCTTGTTTAATGCTGGCAACATCCCTATTTTAAAGGGTTGCAAGTGCCCATAAAGGGCTATGCCCCTAGAATCTTATGACTAGTGTCTGTGTGTATGCATTAGCAGACATTCTGAGTCATGCAAAGACTCAAAAAGTGCACCAGCTATCTGCCATTCTCTCAAGGGTTACTCAAAGTAGCATTTCAGTGGTGTGAGGAATTATTGTTGTGAATATTTGTGTATAAGTTTTTGTGTGAATATATGTTTTTGTTTCTCTTGGGTGTATTCCTAGGAGTGGAATCACCAGGTCATACAATAACTCTATGTTTAGGCTTTTGAGGAACTCCCAGACTGCTTCCAATGGCTGCAACCTGTTTACATTCCTACCAACAAAGCATAAGAATTCCAGTTCCTCCATGCCCTCACTAATCCTTGTTATTGTCTTTGTTCTTATGGCCATCCTAATCACTGTGAAGTGGTTTTTCATTGTAGTGG
Source organism: Carlito syrichta (assembly GCF_000164805.1). NCBI lineage: Eukaryota > Metazoa > Chordata > Mammalia > Primates > Tarsiidae > Carlito > Carlito syrichta. The sequence continues at coordinate 10,214 of NW_007259294.1, forward strand.
GGCCGCTGCTTTTTAATCATAGATTAATAGACTTCCAAGCTGGGCTCGGTGCCTCAGCCTGTAATCTCATGCTTTGGGAGGCTGAGGTGAGTGGATTGCCTGAGCCCGCGGGTTCGAGACCCGCCTGGGCAACTTGGCGAGACCTCATCTCTACAATAAATCAAAAAATTAGCCGGGTGTGGTAGCGCGCGCCTGTAGTTCCAGCTACTTGGGAGGCTGAGGCGGAAGGATTGCCGGAGCCCAGCAGGTCGAGGCTGCGGTGGCCAGGAGCGGCCACTGCACTCCAGTCTGGGTGACAGAGTCAGACTCCAACTCAAAAAAAAAAAAAATAGAATTCCAGTCTATTGAAGCTAGACAGGACAGCGACAATCATGTGATCCGATTCCTTCATTTTATAGAAGCAATGAAGGTGAAGAGAGACAGGGGACTAATCCAAGGTCACAGTTAGTAAAGGAGGCAATAGCAGAACCTATATTTTTCTTTTAAGAAAGTAAAGAAAACTAAAGCCAGATGAGAAGAAAAAGAAGGGGTCTTCTCTAAAACCTAGGAGAAATTCCTTTAGCCAGAAGGCAATCGATCAATAACCAATAAAAGATAGTCATAAATAGTTTCACTCATGAATCTTCTATGTCTCAGCCACAGAGCAAAGAAAACACTTTAACATTCACTTCCTTGTTTAATGCTAGCAACATCACTGTCTTAGAGAGTTGTAAGTGTAAATAAAGGGTTACCGCCCTAGAATCCTATATCTCACGAGTGCTTGAGTGTACAAATGAACAGACATTCTGAGATTCGCCAAGGCTCAAAAAGTTCACCATCCATCCGCCCGTCCCCCAAGGATTCCTCAAAGAAGCGTTCCGGTGGTGTGAGAAATGAATCAAAACAAGGAACTCAGGAATGAGGAAGATATTCACATAAAAGAAACGGCAATAGGCAATGAAGACAGAAAAACGGAGTTAATTACTAATGCAGTTTGAAATCTCCATACAAATGTAAAAAAAAAAAAAAAATTCTTGGCAGAGGAGACACATGATGTAAAATTTTCATAATGGCCTGGAGCTAGACCTAGTTTACGCTTGCAAACCTGTGCCCTCAGCCCTGACCTGGGCGGAGGGCTCCCAAGTGCCGCGCTCGCGTGTGACCCTCACTTGTACCCGGAGCCCGGAGGAGGCGCCCGGGGGCGGGTTGCGCTGGGGCTGCCCAGTCCGCTCCTGCTCCCGGCTTGATGAATGTGTGGAGTTCCTTCAGCCTCCCCGCGGGTCCTCTTAAACTTTTCTACGTTTCAGGAGCGTGAATGACGCATGTCTCCAGCGTTAAGCGGCAACTGTGCTCCCGCTAGTTTATCTCTTCAGTCATTTTAATGGTAACTGGGGGAGGCGGGCCACCTTGGCTCCAGGGCGAGAGGACCAGTTAGCACGGACTTGAGGTGACAGCAGTGGGGAGATACTCGCATGCCCTCGGTCCGGACTTCTCGAGCCTCTCCTCCCACCCCCGCCCCCAGCACGCGGTCGAAAAAATAGATTCCTCAGCTCCCACCCCGGTCAGCCAAAGCTAGAATGGGTAGGATGGGCGGCTTTCTCGTGGGCATCCGAGTGTTCCGTCCTGCGCCCCTCCTGTCCTCCGGTGTTCCTGGCCCAACTCCGCAGGAGCCGGCGCGGCAGGGCGCGGGGTGGGAGCGAGCGGCGGGGATTCTGCCCGCCAAGGGCCGGGAGGCAGCGGGGCTGGGAGCCGCGAGGGCCGGGCGGCGTGACACCACCTGGCGGAGTCTGGGGGAAGAGTCTTAAAGGCGCGCGCTCCTCCGCGCCCCGCGCACTCCAGCGGGAGCCGCCGCGAGCTCGCCGCCCGCTGCCGCCCGGCGCCGCGAGGAGGTAAGTGCCCGCCGCGGACCCGAGTCGCGGCCGGGTGGGGACGGCCAGCGGCCGTCCGCGCTCGGGGAGCTCGGGCCGGAGCTGCGGGCGGAGGGCGGCGCCCAAGTTTTCTGAAGGCCTCGGAGGGC
>NW_007259294.1:12437-22217 GCF_000164805.1 Carlito syrichta
AGCCTGCTCCGGGCGGCGACCCCGGCTCCGCGCCTTCCTGCCCTCCGCGGCCCCTTGCAGCCCGCTCGCCCAGCGGTCGCGCCCGGTCACGCCGGCAGGTCGCGCTCGGCGGCTGGCCGAGCCGCCCCGGCCCCGGCCCCGGCCCCGCCGCGCCCGCGCCGCGGGCCACCCCGCCCGGCCCCCTCGGCGCCGCGCCCCTCGCCTTCCCCATCTCCAGCCGCTCGCTACTTTCACACCTCCCAGTGCCCCGGCCCCGGCGCCTGATTCAGTGCTTAGTAATTAATTTGGCGTTTCAGAATGGTCAGCGGGCTGGATAATGGGCGCATTCATCCCCCGCGCTAATCTGAACAGAGGTGGGAAGAAAGGCTTTCACAGACAGAAAATGCCATTCGCGGAGCGCTCAAAGGGGCTGTCACTCCCAGAATAAATCGCCGCTGCGCCCGCCGGCTCCTCTGGCCATTTCCATACAGTCCCGGCCCGCGCCGCGGACCTGCCGGCCCGGCCTCCGCGCCCGGGAATCACTCACTCGAGTGCCTTCGACGGGAAAGTCGGGCGAGAGCGGGACCCAGGCGGGGGCCGAGGGAAACCGAGAAACGGGGGCTCGGGGTAAGGCCGCAGGGGACAAAGAGATGGATTAGAAAATCAAACGCGCAACTAGGAGGAGGCGCAGCTAATTCAAGGCGCGGACTTTGGAGCTGGGGCTCCGGGAGCGTCCGTCCCAAACCCCGGCGGTTAGCCCAGACCGTCCGCGGCGAACCCGAGGTGACACAGCGGCTTCTGGGCCCCCCGGATGGTGAATGGGATGCAATGCACAAGCGTAGATAGTAAGGACAGGGCCCGACCCGCACCAGACTTTTCATTCCGGGTTCCTTAGATGGCAGCTCCTTCGCCCTCAGGGCCTGGGAGATGACACGGTGTCTTCTGCGTCCCCCTGCTCGCCATTCCTGTCTGAACCCTAGGGTCCGCCTGGGGGCATCTGTTGAGCGGGTGACGGCGGTTTTATCCTCTGATCCCTTCTCGACCCGGCGTCGCCCCGAGTGTTGGGCACCGACGGCCTATAGGGTCTTGGGGCCTGTCCGTGGTGGCGCACCCAGCCCGCTGGCGGAGCGGGATCCTGCGCTCCGGCCGCAGCCCGAACCCCACGGATTGCGCCGCGGCAGCGCCCCCAGCCGGGCCCTGGAGCCTCCCGGTGGGCAGGGCTGGCTTGACTCTTGTCAGACTGAACTCCTGGCCCTTGATTTTCCTGCCGCGGGGGCTCACCGTGCGTCTACCTCACAGGGCAGACTTGGGCGTGGGCCCTTCCACCCCGTGAAAGGGAAGAGAAAGCTGTGGCTCCATGGCCAAGCCTTGGCTCGGCTGAGAGGCAGGAATGGCAAGGGAGCGCAGCTGGGAAAAAGGGGTATTTCTGGAATGGCCAGCTGGGTGTCACAGGTGTTTAGGGGAGACGGAATCCCACGTTGCAGCCTCTGAGTGGAGTCACTCCCTCCGAGTCTCAGTTTCCTTATTTGCAAAACGAGAATAAAATGAGATCACACTAGCCGGGCGTGGCGTGGTGGCGCACACTGGTAGTTCCAGCTACTTGGAAGGCTGTGGCGGAAGGACCGCCTGAGCCCAGCAGGTCGAGGCTGCGGTAGCTGTGAGTGTGCCACTGCACTCCAGTCTGGGCGACAGAGAGAGACTCCAACCCCCCCCCAAAAAAAAGAAAGAAGGAAAGAAAGAAATGAGATCACATTTGGCCCCAAGTGCAGGGTCCCCTAGTAAAAGGAGCCCACTCACACTCCCAGGCACCAATCCTGTCACTGTGGCATCTCTCCAAGTCTTCACCAACACCTGCCCTTGAATGCCTCCACCCATTCCTTGCAGCTTCTGGGTTCTGGTCTCCAACTCTCCTAAGAACTGGAAGCAGCCTTTCAAAGATTCTAGAGCCATTATATAGGTGGTGATGCTGAGACCTAATGTGACTTGCTGTTGTCACCCAGCTAATCAGAGCTACTTGCGCTCAAGTGGACTTCCTGGCAGAGAGTGAATCTAAGACTCTGGGCATCAGATGCTCCCCCCATCCCTTCCCCCAGCTTCCCTAGATTGGTGGAGAGGCCCAGAAGCTTTCATTTTTTAAAAGCGCCGCCAAAGCGTGTCAATGGGGTGGAATAGGGACCACATTTAGGGGAATGCAGCCTACATTGGGCTCTTTTCCTGCAACCCCTGCTCTCCCAGGGCTGTGAGTCTCACTTGCTCTCCGTGGGTCCCATTTGACCTGCAGAACAGTCTTTCCTGTGTCCTTCCTGGACTGGAAGTGGGTGAGGTCTGTTTCTAGAAGACACCACAGGATCCCCCAGGATGTGCAGCCGATGAGGGAGCAGCAGTGGGTGAACTGTGCACTTGGTGGGTTGAGAAGAAGCCTAAGTACCCTACAGGCTGACTGGATGGTGAGCCCCCAAACCCCAGGGCCTCCTCCTACCAACATGCTTTCACAGCTGTACCTAACACTGTGTACCACAGGCCCCACACAGTTCAAATGTGCCCAGAGGCCCCCATCAGCAAGGCAAACCTGCCCACACCAGGGACAGAGCAGCCAGCCATAGGGGACTCATGCCAGCAATAACCAGGTGTGGGCCAGAATACCCAGCACCTGTCCCTCCAGCACGTTAGGGCTCAGAGGAGAGAAGGTGTCAAGTCGGGGGTCGGGGGAAGGCCTGGAAGAGTGGGAGAAAGCAAGAAAGCGGGTAGGGGGAGGAGAAGCTGTTAGGCACAGAGAAGGGGCCAGGGGAGGGGACGAGTCCCTATTTATGTAAGCCATTTGTAGCTGTGGATTGTAAAACTGGGCAGGATTCTCTGGAGTAATTCATAGTGTTTGGACAAGACAAACATTGTTCTGCTTTAAACAAACCTCCAGAAAGGTCAGCTTGGTTCATCCTTTTGCTGCGAGTTGCTGAGACTATCCAGATGATGAGAAAATCAGATCTTTGCTGAGGGGCCCCAGGCAGGAGGCCATGGTCTCCTGAGCCCTTTGGATGCTGGGTGAGGACACCCAGTGCAGCGAGGGGCCTTGGTTCAGATGAAAAGGCCCGTTTCCCACTCCAGAGCCAGGAGATGCAAGATATGTGCCTATCCCAGATCATGAGATTTTGGTGATGCTGAGTATCATCTGAGCTCTAGGGCAAGGCCAATGTGACCTGTGACATGAGTCTTCTTTATGTGGGTGGAAAATTAATGAGAAACAAAGACTCATGGATACAGAACAGAATTAGACCCGCTAACCTCAAGGTCCCTAGCTGGGCCCTTCTCTGTTCATGGAGCAAATATTTTTTGAGTGGCTGTAAAGTGTCAAGCTCTGTGCCAGGTTCTAGGGATATAGTAGTGGGCAAGAAAGATGTTGCACTCACTCTTGGAGTCTACAGTCTGAGTTATCCTCCCATTCCTGTTTCCCCTAAGAAGAGAAGCTGCTCGCAATTTCACTTCCAGCTTCTCCTCACCTCCATTGCCCCACCAAGTCCCTTGGCCAAAACCCAACATACAATTCTCTGAACCAAGCCTGACAGTGAGTAAAGTGCTCAAGAAGCATTTGCTGCCATGATGGCTGTGATTATGAGACTTCATTCTTAAGGGATTTACCTGACCCTGAGCTAAAGCAGATACTTTTTATTAACACGCTCATTGTCTAATTATTAATGATGTATTAATATTTTATTATTGCTGCTCATTAATACTAAACCTGGTATTTCTGTAGTGCCAGCTATCACTGTCCTGCACATGATCTCCAGATGCCCAGACACTTTGCTATCTTCTCGAGAGGGTGGTATCCTTCTGGTAACCTTGGCGATGGTGGTAGCACTTAATTAGCTGACTCTACACAACTTTATAAAAATCGTTTGCTCCTTGCCTTAGTCCATCTGTCCATTACAACACTTCAGGGTCTTTTGCATATGATTTCTTTTTAACTCAATACTCTTGATATCCATGAAAGGGAGAAAAGAAGAAGGGAGAAAGGAAAGGAGGGAGGACGGGAAGGAGGGAGAAAGGGAGGGAGGGAGGGAGAAAGGACAATTACTATCCACATTTTTCATAAGAGGAAGTTGATGCCTAGAGAGAGATGAAGTGACTTGCCTAACGTCACTGAGATGTCAAGGCAGGAGACTGTATCTGACGACAGTACAATCCAGATAGTCCTCTTGGGCCTCTTGGGGAGACCCATTAAACCAAGTACTTGGCCAGAGGCTAAGAAGTGGCTCCTTAGGCTAGCTCATGTCCACCCCACTGTGTGTGTCATTTCTAGCATCCTTCTGGGGGCAGGCATGGTGGTGTACCTGCCTGACATCAGCATCCATGGGTGAGAGAGATGTCCCCTCCTTCCCCCCAAATCCTAGTTTCCCTTGATGTCTTATTATGGACGACTGATTCATGCACTTACTCAATCTGTTTGGAATCAATGATCCATGTCTGTTTTTATCCTTGATGCTAAATCCCTCTAAATTTTCTTTCTGCATGACATATAAACCAATAATACCTCATTTAACTGACATTTAGGGAAAATAAGCTCTTCTGCATAATTGATTTTTACAATAATTTTTACAATAATTAAGCTAACTTACTCCTTGTCTTAGTCCATTTGTGTTGCTATAACGGAATACCTGAAACTGGGTAGTTTATAAAGAAAATAAGTTTATTTGGCTCACGGTTCTGCAGGCTGTACAAGAAGCATGGCACAGCATCTGCTTCTGGTGAGGTTTCAGGCTGCTTCCACTTATGGTGGAAGGGGAAAGGGAGCCCCTGTGTATAGAGATCACATTGTGTGAGAGGAAGCAAGAGAGAGGAGAGAGGGAAGGGTGGTGCCAATCTCGCAGGAACTGATGGAGAGAAAACTCACTCACTCCCTGCCCCCCAACAGGGAGGGCATTAATCTATTCATGAGGGATCTGCTCCATGATTCAAACACCTCCCATTATGCCCACCGCCATCACTCGGGATCAGATTTCTTTTTTTTTTTTTTCTTTTTGATTTGGAGTCTGACTGGAGGGGATCAGATTTTAACATGAGACTTAGTGGGATCAAACATCCAAACTATAGCACTCCTTTAAGCATAGAAACTTTGTATGTAATCATATTTCATGAAAAACACTTTTCCATCAAAATCATGATTTTTTTCCCACCTAAGTTAGGGGAATTGAATATAGCAAGTGTTCCCTAGGTATGGTTGAATGAGTGACCCACAACCCATTTTGATGACTCACAGCCATCTTTGGAAACATCAGCTCCTGGGCAATTTGTTCAACACCCCTGACCTCAGTTTCCTCCCTTGTAACCTGGGGAGCACTGGACTGAATGCTCTCTACTGGCTGCTTCTGTTCTTCTCTAACTCTGCTGGGCTCTTATACAGTAATGCCCTTGGGAATTCTTGGTGGTGGCAGACCTATCCCACATCCCTGGGATAGATTTTTTTTTTTTTAGTTGGAGTCTCACTCTGTCACCCAGACTGAAGTGCGGTGGCATGCTTACGCTCATAACCACCCCAGTGTTGACCTGCTGGGCTCTGGCTATCCTTCTGCGTCAGCCCTCCAAGTAACCAGAACTACAGGCGCATGCTACCACACCTGGCTAATTTTTTTTTTATTTATTGTAGAGATGAGGTCTCACAAGTTGCCCAGGCTGGTCTCAAACCCGCGGGGTCAGGCAATCCACTCACCTCGGCTTCCCAATGTGCTGGGATTATAAGCTAAGCCACTGAGCCCAGCCTATAGATTCTACTATCAGCTGTCACTTCTCAACATATTGGTGTTCAGCAGTCACCATTTCCCCAGGGATCCCAATCCGTGGTCCTCTGGTCCCCTGGAAGAACAGAAAATGCCTAATCTCAGTTTATAAACACTTGTAAGTGAATAACTCCTGGTGCCCTTATGGACTGAAGTCCCTCAATATCATGGCTTCTGTTCTCTCAAATGCCCAGGAAACTACTCACTTATTTCTGGACTGTGCTCCAAATCATAAAGTGGGCTGCAACCCTGGACTCTAGGAAAGGGGGTTACAATACCTTGCAACAAACAGCAAGACTTGGCAAGCTTTGGCTGAAGGCTCTAAACTCAGCATTGTGGAGCAATAAATAACAGTGAGATGTGGTCATTGCTTATCAGAAGAAAACCCAAATGGAGACTTCAGGACTGTTTCAAGGCCAGGGTGTCAGTGGCCCCTCTTTTTGTTCCTTTCATTCACCCAAGATGGCCTTTTAAGATTTGAATAAGACTCTCTGAATTCTGGCATTTCTCAAATTTGCTGGTGTATTCGTTTCCTAGGGCTGCTGTGACAAATTCCCACAAACTTGGTGGCTTAAGACAACAGAAATTGATTCTCTTGCAGTTTTGGAGGCTAGAAGTCTGAAATCGGTAACATTGGGTTGCAGCCTAGGGCTGTGCTTCCTTCAGAGGCTCTGGGCAGAATCTGTTTCCTGCTTCCTCCAGCTTCTGGTGGTTGGTGGTATTCCTTGGCCTGTGGTTGTATCACTCTAATCTCTGCCTCTGTCTTCACATGGCCTTCTCCTCTTCTGTCTTGTCAGATTGCCCTCTACCTGTCTCTTGTATAGGCACTTGTGATTGCCTGTAGTGTCCACCCAATAATCCACAATGATCTCCTCATCTCAAAACCCTTAACCTAATTACACCCACAAAGACCTTTTTATGCTCATAAACAGTAACGTTCACTGGTTCCAGGGATTAAGATGTGGATATCTTTTGGGGGTCATTTTCTAGCCTACCACCACCACCTTCAATTGTCTGTAATTCTGTGGTTTTTAATTGATTAATTTGTAGTACATTCCTATTTTATGCCAAGCTGTCTATTAAACATTGGAGATACAAAGGGAAAAGACACAGTTCCTCTCTCAAGAAGCTCATGTATTAGTCAGAGACAATATGATATTTAGAGCCATGGGGAAAGCAAGTAACCAGGCCTTTAAGGTACTCAAGATGGATCTTGATGAGTTCAAATTCCTTATCAAAGTCTGCAAGGCCCTGCCTGACTAGCTCCCACCTCCCTCCCTGACCTCACCTCTATCGCTCCCCATCTCACTCACCAAGCCCACACCAATCTGGCCTTACACAAGACAGGCTCTGCTTCAGGACCTTCACATGCTGGTCCCTCTGCCTGAATATATCCCCCTCTCCAAACCATAGCCCCACAGCTCCTTCCTCACTGCTTTCACTCTGCTCTACTGTATCCTTCTTAGGGAGCCCCTCTCCAAGTACCTTGTTTCAAATCCACCTCCCCTCCTGGCACCTCCTGTTCACTCACTGTGCTTTGTTTGTGTTCCTAACACACCACAGTGGAGTAACTGTTGCCCGAGCCATCTCCACCTCCCTAGCCATTTTGAAATGTGATGACTAGAATGGTCCAGAAGATCCTAAATGTCTCCTGTTTTAGTTCTAATTCTCTTCCTGAGAATGTATTTCACCTTTTATTTTATTTTGCCTAGTAGCACATTTTGCTAAATTTCAAATCAGAAGGCTCTTCTAAGATAAATTTATAAATGTGAGGGGCCCTTTTTTAGTTGTCATAATGACTGGTGTGTGTGTGTGTGTGTGTGTGTGTGTGTGTGTGTGTGTGTGTGTTGGGGAGGGTGTTACCTAGTGGCATTTAGTGCACAGGGATCAAGAATGCTAAATGTCCTGTGGTAAGCAGGGCTTTTCTGCCCAGGGAAGAATTTTTGCCCCAAATGCCAATAGCACCTCTGTGAAGAAACACTCGAGAGAAAACATTTTGCATTTGAGTCTTAAAATAATACTTTTTTCAATCTTAACTGATAACCTTTCAGTCTATAAGAGTATTTCTAATGATTTCTCCCCCAACCCATCACCTGCTAAGGCTGGCCCATTCTCACAAGCTCTGGAGATATTCCAGTTCATCTTCTTCCTCTTGTCATCATTCCAGTGTCATCTCTAAACCTTGAGGTTTCCCTCCTTCAGATTCTGTGTGAATGTTACAGGAACGGAGCCCCAACTCTGGCTCAGAGGCCCCCCACTATTTTCTCCACCCTGAGAAGCGTCCTTTTATCTGCACCCTTTGTCTTCTTCCTTAAGGCCAGTCTTCCATCCATGACAAAGCTTCCCCCCACGGTGACCCATTTTCTTTATTTTAATAGCGTATGGGGTGGGACCTTGTCAAATGCTTTTTGCAAATGAAAATAAATTACATCTGCTGGTTCCCCTTATCCGCAGGCATTTTCACCCCTTCAAAGAGCCCTGGTAGATTAAAGGATTTGGCGGATTTGGGGTTTGTATGGGTTTCTATGCCCAACTCCTAAGTCCTCAGCCAAGAAGCCTGCAGAAGGGAAGGCTCGAGCTGGAGATGCAGATAAACAACTGAGGAACCAGATCTCTCCAGGAGCCCTCCCATGACACAGGGCTGTTACCCATGTTCTCAAGCCTTTTCCAGTACAGTCACATCACTTCTGAAATCCTGTCCAGGGACCTGGGATCCCTTGAGCAGTCCTCCAGGTGACCCATTAGGTGAGCTGAGCTCTAGGCATCTTGAAATAAAGGATGCCCTTGATTCTTCTAGGGTGAGAGATGTGGTAGACAGATCTGAGGATCATGATTATAAAAAAAAACCCAAACCCCGAAACTTGCCATACATTGAGCATCTACTCTCTGCCAGCTGCTTTCCTTTCAGATGCATTTTTCTAAATCATCAAAGTAAGCCTGTTTTACTTGTGAAAAAACTGATGCTCAGATGGATAAAACAACTTGCTCAAAGTTATATCATAAGTAACTGGCAAACTGAAATCAAGGCTTGCCTAAATCAAATTCTTTCCATTTTGAAAGGAAATGCAATTAATCCAGGTCATTGCTGACCCTCCTGGAGAGGCCAGATGCTTCTGGTCACCTCAGTCTATGTTGGGAGTCTTGGAAACCGAATCATCTAGAGTGTGTCTTCTTAACGACACCAGAGGTGCTCAGAAGCACAGTTCATTCAGGCCACAGCTCATATTCCTGGTAGACCTGAAGCACATCCCTCCTTTCAGGAATGACTGAGACCCAGCCAAGCCCATTTTGCCCATAGGTGCTAAAAGTTCCAAACTCTTGGCCCAGGCCATCTAAGTTCACACTTCTGCTCCTCTTTCAACCAGTGATGCACCCTTCAGCAAATTACTTCTCTGTGTCTCAGTATCCTTCTCGGTAAAATGGAGATAATGATATATCTACCTCACTAGGTTGTTCTGAAGATTATGAGTTGACAATTGCTAAAGTGCTTAGAAGATGCTCAGCACTTTTTTAAGCACTCTGTACGTGCTTGATTTAAAAAGTAAAAACCCTTGGTCACACCTGAGACGAAGGTTCCCCTGGTCATCTAATTTCTCCAAAGCCCTTATTCTTTTCCTCCTTCCTCACAAACCATTAGCCTGTGCCATCTGGTGCCACCCATCCCTAGAGTATCCCCTCCCCTGTATTCTCACCCTGCTTACTGACTGCTCCTCCCACCCTCATGCTCACCCCAGTCACACTGCAGCACTCCAGTGGGGCCGTTCTCCCAAACCACACATACCCAACACCCAGAAGCAGGGGATTATTGTCCCCCTTATTCCTAATGCTCCTTCTGTCTTCATTAAAATAACAACAAAACAAAAACAAAACCCCTGTTTCTCTCAGGCTGGAACCATGAGGCTATTCCACCTTCTCCACCCCATCCTTAGAATTGCCTCCCTAGCCAGGCTCGGTGGCTCAGCCTGTAATCCCGTGCTTTTGGGAGGCTGAGGTGAGTGGATTGCCTGAGCCCGCAGGTTTGAGACCTGCCTGG
>NW_007259294.1:22237-27663 GCF_000164805.1 Carlito syrichta
AAAAAAAAAAAAAAAAAAATTGCCTCCCAGTCTGTTTCACTTATTTTTTTTCTCTGAAGACACCAGCACCTGGTTTGGTCCTCATCTCTGCCTCAAGCCCTGCTGCTGGTTCTGAGGGTCTTTAATACCCAGGTAGACAGCTCTTGACCTTCTTGTCTCCAATCACCTTCTCCTCTGCTTCACAGCAGAAACCCCACTCTTGTCTTCAGCAGGTCTTGTCATCCTCCAGAGCTATTCCACCTCTGGAATCTTCAACTCAGACCTCCAGTTTGGGACTACAACCTCCTCAGTTATCCCCCACCTCGTGTCATCTTCTATCTTCCTGGATCCTATAGATTAGCTTTGTCCAATAGAACTTTCAGTGATGAGAGAAATGGTCTTTGTGGGCACTGTCCAATTGAGGGGAACTGAGCTTTCCTTTTTATTTTTAAGTTGGAGTCTCACTGTGTCACTGTGGCATGATCACAGCTTCTGCAACGTCAATCTGCTGGGCTCAGGCAATCCTTCCGCCTCAGCCTTCCAAGTAGCTGGAACTACAGGCGTGCACCACCATGCCTTGCTAATTTTTTGATTTATCGTAGAACTGATGTCTCACCAAGTTGCCCAGGCTGGCCTCGAACTTGGGGGTCCAGGCAGTTCTCTTACCTCGGCTTCCCTAAGTGCTGGGATTACAGGGGTGAGCCACTGTGCCTGGCCTAATGTTATTAATTTTAACTAACTTGAGCTGAAATTGAAATAGAAGCCTGTGATTCCTGGGTATTGAACTGAAGAACACAGCTCTACACTCTATTTCCTCTTCCACCCCTGTCCTGCCTTCCTTCTCTCTTTGGCATTGTCTCCCTGCTCCATCACATCAGCTACCCGCTCCCCTTGTCCTTCTGTCCCAACTCCTGGAAAACACTCTCAACTCTAGATTAGTCTAATTGTCTTTTTCTCTAGGCCTCCACAGGAGCTGCTGGGCGCTGCTGGGGGAGGGGGAATGTGTGTTCCATGACTTTGCCGGCTGCCATTCTTTCTCGTAGATGGTTACCAACCTCATTAGGGCCTTTAATTCTGCCCAGCAAGCATTATCCTCTTCTCTATAATGATCTCAAACCTCCAATGCTCCCAGCTCCTCCCCCACTCTCAACAGATGGTGTCACTTCCTATTTCATTGAAACAAGAGATGCTTTGAGACCACCTGACCACCAATTTTACATGGATAGCTTTATCTGTCTTCAACCTCTGTCCTCCTGCTGGCTCCGGTTCCTATCAATATCTAGGCATGTTCAAATAGCCTTATCTTGTAAACAACAATAAAAAATCCCAACCTTCCCTCAATCCCATGTCACCTTCCTGCTGTGGCCCTATCTCTTTCCAACCACTTGTGTTCACACTTCTTGAAAGTTGTCTGCACTTGCTATCTCCACTTTCTCACCTCCCATTCCACAACCGGAGGTAGTCTGGCTTCTGTCCCTACCACTCCCCAAAACCACTAGTCAAGGTCACCAATGACTTCCTTGTAGTTTGAGCCAAAGGGCTCCTTTCAGATCTTATCTTGACCTTTAAGGCATGTGACACTGCTCACCTCACCACCCCTCCCTCCCACTGGTTTCTAAGACACCTGATTCTCCTGATTTTCTTCCTTCTCCTCTGGCTACTTCTGTGTTTTCTGGAAACCGCCACATTCTTCCCTCTCAACTCATTCCCTGCAGAAACACCTGGGAATTTGCTTTCTCACCCAAGAGCTGTGCTGTTGTGTTTGGAACTCCAGTTTACACTGTGGATCCTGCTGCTCTGAGCCTGACATGCCTTCACGGGTGTGTATTTACAGCCCCCACTTTGAGAAGCTCTTACAACACTTGGACATCTGTTTTTTTCATTTGTTCCCTTAAAAGGCATCCTGCTTAGGAAGGGACACTGACAAATTAGAGGGCATTAGGAGAGGCTGCAGAGTGGTCAGAAAACAATGTCCTATGAGAAATCATTAAAAGAACTGGGAAGATTTTGCCAAGAGAGAAAACTGAAGGATGACAAAGGACTGATTTTAAATATTTGAAGAGGCAGAGCCTTGATCTGGGCTGCTGTGTAGGGTTGGAACTGGACCAACTCTAGATATAACAGAGAGGTGGGTTTTGTTGTTGATGTTGTTGTTGTTTTGAGTTGAAGTCTCACTCTGTTGCCCAGGCTGGAGTGCAGTGGCATGCTCCTGGCCATTGCAGCCTTGGCCTGCTAGGCTCAGGCGATCCTTCCATCTCAGCCTTACAAATAGCTAGAACAACAGGCACGTGTCACTACGCCTGGCTAATTTTTTAATTTATTGTAGAGATGAGGTCTCGCCAAGTTGCCCTGGCTGGTTTGCCTGTGGGCTCAGGCAATCCTCTCACCTCAGCCTCCCAAAATGCTGGGATTATAGGCATGATCCACCACACCACACCTGGCCAGAGGCGGGTTTTGAGTGGTAAAGAAGTACTACTGTATTCCAGAAAGTTCTGGGCCTCCTGGATATTAGGTGAGTGAGGCAGTCCTGTCTACCAGGACCTACTAAAGACAGTAAGCTTAGACCTATGTGACCAAAATAAAACTGGAAAGTGTCCCCCCACCCCCTCCTGAAGACCACTGGCCTAAGCTCAGCTGGCAATGTAGAAAAGCCACACTGGGGCGGGGGGTGTTCAAACTTGCTGCCACTCAAGAGCCAACCAAAGTTTTGTGGACAGAAACAATAAAGCTGGAGGAAGGCTCAGAAAAGCACTCGGCAACCCAGCCTTGTAGATACTCCAAAATATACCCAAATTGAGTGGACGGCAAGCTAGCCGAGCACCCCAATTTAGCTATTTTAGACCCTTCCTTGCCAGAATGTCTTTTCCTGATTTGTGTTTTGAAGTGATGCCCTCAGCGTATATTGAGGACCATCACAGAAACCATCCCACAGAGCTCTCTGTTGTGACTATTATGGGGATGTTGTTGGGGATGTTTGCTCATTACCTCACACTGTGTTCCCTTCATGAGGCCCCCCAGGAAAAATTCCTGTCTGATTTTAGTACCAAGAACAGTTGTAATTCTCTTGAGCAATAGGTCTGTTTTTATCTCATGGACACTTGAAATTGTGTAATGAACACGGTCTCCTTTTCATTTTGGCTGCAGGAAAGCTTAGGGACAAATTTGTGGCCCACCCACAAGACATGACTAGGGCATTCCAGGGTACATTGTACCTTTATTTCCATCTCCACTTGGTCTTCTCTCTTGGTTTTTCTTTCTTCTCTTAGCTTTCCTTCTTATTTTACTGTGCAAAATTGAGAACCTACAGGCAAAAATAAGTCACCTGTAACCTCACTTTTTAGAGATAACCACTATTAACAGTTGTCATTTTATGAATAATTTTTTTTAAAAAATAAAAATAAGATTATGCTGTGCATCAAGTGTTTTTAATTTTTTTATTTTGTAATATGTCATGAACATCTTTCCATGTAATTAAATGTTCTTTAAATAATTTTTTTTTTTTTGAGTTGGAGTCTCACTCGGTCGCCAGACTGGAGTGCAGTGACCGCTTCCGGCCACCGCAGCCTTGCCTGCTGGGCTCCGGTGATCCTTCCACCTCAGCCTTCTGAGTAGCCGGAATTACAGGCATGCGCTACCACGCCCGGCTGATTTTTTGATTTATTGTAGAGTTGAGGTCTCGCTGCCCAAGCGGGTCTCGAACCCGCGGGCTCAGGCAATCCACTCACCTCAGCCTCCCAAAGGCGCGGGATTACAGGCTGAGCCACCGAGCCCGGCCATCTTTAAATAATTTAAATTTTCTGTATAGATCTAGCAATTTAATACTAACTGCTAACATTTCCATATCCACTTACTAAGGGCCTGGTTTTGTGTATACTGACACATGTGTACATGTGAAAATATAATTCTTGTGTAGTATAGATCTACAATATGTCTGTATATATATCATAAGCTATAAACTTCATCTGTATCGACTCATTTGATGTTCATAACCCTAAGAGGTAGACAGCATTGTCTCCCTTGTACAGGTGAGGAAACCAAGGCACAGAGAGATGCAAATACCTGCCACTCTGCATTCACACAGCAGAGGCAGAAATTAACCCAGGCATTCTGGCTCTACAGCGTGTCTTCCCTAAGAGCTATGCTGCCTTTCAGCATACCATAGGGATTTCACAGGCCATGACGGCTGAACATTGCATGTTTCCTTTCACCTTAGTTTTAATTTATAATATTTGCCATATTTTAAGTACCCTTGTAAGTCACCTGAAATCCTTGCTGCCACATGGATTTACATAAACAGTTCAGGGTATGGTAAATGGCACAAGAAACAAAACTAAAATGCTACCCGGGGAAAGAAGATGAATTTAGGTTGTCCTGCAATGAAATGAATTTATTTCCTTGGGCTGTGGTGAGCTCCCATCCCTGGCAGAACTGGCTTGGGTGGCCATCTATCAGGAAGGCTGGGGAAGGCCTTCTTCCAAGGAGACTGACTTGGGCCAAACGAGCCCTGAGGCCCCTTCTTAAGAGTCTCAGAGTTTATGAAAAATGCCAATAAGACAAAATGAGGCACTTAGTGGAGCTAATGCCGCAATGCAGCCGCTGAGCCGCACCCAGGACCCCGGGACTTTTCATGCAGGTCTACCACCAGAACACACATCTAAAAGTAACAAACCAACAGAAATTTGGTTCCACACTCTCAGCCCAGTGTATTCTTTTCCCAAAGCTCTCTGGCTGCGGTTGCAAGATAGCCAAAGATGCTGTCACGGGCCTCAAACCTTTTGTTTAGATGACAGAATGAGGCAAGAAGGAGAAGCTGGGTAACCCGGTGGATGCCCCATGACACTATAATTCGGTAGGATATTCATTTGACAAATGCAATGGGGTGGAAGGGGCCCAGGTTTCTATTCCTGGATTTGATGTTTACTACGGGAGAGACCTTGGGACAAACTATCTGGGGGACATACTCTTCTGGAAAATTGGAGTTAATACCTACTTAGCAAAGCTGCTGTGGCGGTCCCATGAGATACTACAGGATGCTGCACCCCTAAAAATGTGGGCAAGGAAGCGCCAATAAGCCTGCCTCAGAGGATCCGGGGAGGGGAAAGGCTGCCTTAGGCCCGGCAGGCCGGTCTTCTAGGGGCAGAGGCCAGCATCTGCACGGCTTCTTAGCCTTCAGCCTCCTGCCCACTACAGCCCCCATGTCAAGAAAGAAGCAGCGTTTCCGACATACAGGCCCTCGCACGGGGACAACCGTGGAGGTGCGGGCGAGCAGCCCCTCCTCGCGGGCCTCGGACAGGAGTGGGGAGCAGGCAGAGGTCACATCCTCCTCCTCTTCCTCACGCCCCCGGGCTGCGTGCCCACAGAGGCACGGTCTGTGCGCGGTGCCACCGGGGCCATCGGGCTGGGTTAGAGGAAGGCCCGACCTCGGCGCAGCAAAGAAAACAAACACA
>NW_007259294.1:28695-29572 GCF_000164805.1 Carlito syrichta
CGGACGAGAACGGCCACCCGCGCCGCTGCATCCCGGACTTTGTCAACGCGGCCTTCGGCAAGGACGTGCGTGTGTCCAGCACCTGCGGCCGGCCCCCGGCGCGCTACTGCGTGGTGAGCGAGCGCGGCGAGGAGCGGCTGCGCTCGTGCCACCTCTGCAACGCGTCCGACCCCAAGAAGGCGCACCCGCCCGCCTTCCTCACCGACCTCAACAATCCGCACAACCTTACGTGCTGGCAGTCTGAGAACTACCTGCAGTTCCCGCACAACGTCACGCTCACGCTGTCGCTCGGCAAGAAGTTCGAGGTGACCTACGTGAGCCTGCAGTTCTGCTCGCCGCGGCCCGAGTCCATGGCCATCTCCAAGTCCATGGACTATGGGCGCACGTGGGTGCCCTTCCAGTTCTACTCCACGCAGTGCCGCAAGATGTACAACCGGCCGCACCGCGCGCCCATCACCAAGCAGAACGAGCAGGAGGCCGTGTGCACCGACTCGCACACCGACATGCGCCCGCTCTCGGGCGGCCTGATCGCCTTCAGCACGCTGGACGGGCGGCCCTCGGCGCACGACTTCGACAACTCGCCCGTGCTGCAGGACTGGGTCACGGCCACCGACATCCGCGTGGCCTTCAGCCGCCTGCACACGTTCGGCGACGAGAACGAGGACGACTCGGAGCTGGCGCGCGACTCGTACTTCTACGCGGTGTCGGACCTGCAGGTGGGCGGCCGCTGCAAGTGCAACGGCCACGCGGCCCGCTGCGTGCGCGACCGCGACGACAGCCTGGTGTGCGACTGCAGACACAACACGGCCGGCCCAGAGTGCGACCGCTGCAAGCCCTTCCACTACGACCGTCCCTGGCAGCGCGCCACGGCCCGCGA
>NW_007259294.1:29742-47175 GCF_000164805.1 Carlito syrichta
AAGAAGCAGCAGAAGTGCTGCGGAGGGTGCTGCGGGGGTGGGGGAATCTTGCAGAAAATGTGCCGACAGATCTCCCTGACCCCGCATCCAAACGCAGACAGACATTCATTGCCTCCCGCTCGGTTTGGCTGCACCCTGGGATTCACCTCCACCCGCCCCCTTTCCCAAGGCTGCAGCTGGGCGCGCAGTTGGGGACCCCTTCCCTGGTCCCGGCAAGATCCAGCTCCGCAACCGCAAAGCCCTTGGGAGATGGCAAAGAACTATTTGCAGTCTGGGAGCAGTTGTACCCGACGAATATCACGCCTGCGTCCTTCATTTGTCTTTTTATGGTTTGAAAAAAAAAAAAATTTCCCCTCTGTTTTGAACAGTGTTTGTGTTAGCAAAAGAATAGTGATGTGATTTCAATTAATTACTATCTACAGATTACAAAGGAGCGTTCAGTAATTATTTTAAACTGATCCAGCCCTGATCTAAAAAAAAGTAAATGAGATTTTGTTGTTGCTGTTAACTTCGGGGTTTGGTAAAATTAAACAGTTTTGAATTAACTAAGGGCCCAGCTTCTCTCTTTTTAGCGGGGTTTCAATTCCTGAAAGAGAAATCTGACAAAACTGGGCACTGGTGAATACAGCTGGGTCAGAAATGAGGCTAAAGAAAGGATACGTTCTGCCACCGAATTGTACGACTTTGCTGCTGTAGAAACTCGCATGTATCAGTTTCTCCCCAGAAAAAAAAAAAAAAAGAAAAAGAGGGAAGGTTGTAAGACAATACCTTACTTTTTCAGTATGAGATGTAAATTTCCAAATCCCACATTAATTTTGGTGAAAATTATTCAGTCCATGAATGTACCATTTGGTGTGCATCTTTTGTGAACATACAGATTTTTCCTCCCCCTCTCCCTAATCCCAGACAGCCTATGTGAGTCTCTTGAATTGCCTCGCCCTCTGAAGCACGTTGCAAAGTTTGCTGGTCCCCACAAACACACGTTTTGAGGTCTGGTTCTGATTAATTGTGTCATGTTGTTGTCGAATAGTTTGCGCCTCATGACTGTGGATGCAGACTTTTGAGCAAGGGAATGGAAAACATGTCTTGGAGGGCCGGGTCGGTACAGAGGCCCAGTCAGGCATCCTGGTCTGCAGACGCCTGTTGCGTGGCGAGGCCTCCATTTTTATACTCGTGTCTCGCTTTTGCAGACCTAATTGCTCATCCCCCTCTTCTTCTAAGGGACAGAATTGGCTTCCAGTTGGAAGACACTTTTCAAGATTTCCCAGAGGTAGTTACACCCCAACTTAGTGATCTTCTAGAATAAAATTCCTTTGATCTGCTGGATTCCCTCAGAAATGTTGGTTTTTCCCATCTCTTCTCTTCCCCCTCCTTTCTCTTTTCTTTTCTTCCTTTTGTGCGTAAAAGCCCTTTATTGACATTTAAAGGGCTTCCCAGGGTTTTGCTATCAGTTGTAGTTTGTATGTGCATATGAAAGATGACTTTGTATTATCACCAGCAGGGTCTAATTGGACAAACACAAGTGAATACATTGAGACGAATAGACTTGATGTTGTGATAGAATTTTACTGGCTTGAAGATTCGTCTTAGCATTGGTATTGTTCAGGTTCACGAACCACCCCCACGTCTTTCTGTCACTTTGGATGTGGCGACCTAACCTGCGTTTGTTATAACGATGGTCATGGACTTGAAATAATGTCTATCGTTTAGGATTTTGTCTTTTGACTAAAGCACTCACTATGCACACAAATTGGATTGACCTTTTTGGGGGGCCAAATTGAGCAATCAACTTACTAACTAATGTAATTAGCAAGCGTTTTGTTAAAAAAGTTTAATCAGGCCTAATAAGTACATAATCTACATGACAAATGATCGGCTAACAATATTTTTCTGGTTTTTACTGAAGTTATTTTAATTCCTAAAGTATCTTTAAATCTTGCCAATTATTCAGTCATCTCATAAAAGCAAAGCCAATTCAACTACGTTAAAGTTATTTATAGTTTCCTTTTGAATAGATGTTCTGATACCTTGTAGATATAGCCAGGAACATCAGATTGAAGTTCTCATAAAGTCTTAAGTGAAGTCTTAGTGATTTTTTCATCATTCTGTAAAAGAGAAAGCCAGCAAGGACAATTTAAGAGTGATTTACAATTAAAGGTCGAGCTTTTTATGAAAAGGCCCTGTAGTTAGTGGAGATATGTGAATGAATTAGTATTTGACAGGTGTTCTAAAATACTAAAGGACCCTGTGCTCAGAGAAAAGCATTAATAAATCCTCCAAACAATAACTTTATACTATCAGAGACATAGATTCCCCCCCACCGACATAATCCCATCTTATGAATTCACCAGTGCTGGCAAGCTACTCAAAGTATTTACAACTACAGCAACATAAAGCATATCTTTTTTATTCCAAAAATTACTCTTGTTTAAAATGAGGCTATTACTGTGCTGTTTTGTCTTTGCTTTTATAAAATAATGAGACATGATTTATGGGAGACCATAATGGCACCCTTCCCTAGGTTAACCCCTGTCTCCCCCCCAAAAAAAACCCCTAAACCACGAAAATATGTTGATATTATCATTTGACTGAATAGTCCTTCTACATAGGGCTGAAGTACTTATAGATGATTAAGAAATGCACATATCCTATAGGTTTTCTTTGGTCCAGCTTTCTTTTCAGTGTTGTTTCAAGACTGAGTTCTCTATGGAATAAATATGAACTTTTGTAAAGCCCAATTTTATTTTAAATGCAATTTTGGATTTCTTCTGGAAAAAAAAAAACCTCTCAAAACAATGAAAGACAAGACTATGTATAACATTACAGCCTCGACATCTCTCAGTGGAATAACTAAATACTTTTTTCCGCCCATATGTATCAGCAGTGTTCACATGCTTTTATACACATGTGCGTTTACATTCATCGTGTAAGAAGCACCCATGCATGGTGGGGGGTGTGTGTACATTCAAGGGAAAATGCATGAACAGTTTTAAGCCACCTGCGTTGCTGGGCCCTTTTTTCCTCTTCCCTTTTTTCAAAAGAGCATCTGAAGACCATATTGTGTTTCATAAATTATTGACATCAGTTTTAATCAGTGTCCCCCTGACGTCGGAGCTGTGTTAGTATTTAGTGCCTGACGAAGCATGCTGTTTTATCTTACTATGGGGATGTCAGTATGAGCCCCTGCTTGGCTGGTGACAGGTCGAGCTTATGAAAACTCGTTTTGCGACTCACTCTATGGCTTTACATTGCGCAGCTGTAACCCAAAACCCACACAAAAGACATTTCTGCAAGATGAGCACCGTGCTGGACTGGCCTCCTATGGTCATAGGTACCTGCAACATAATGCTCATAATTGCTTAAACATGGCTTTGTGGGGTTGGGATGGGGGGATTCCTTATGCTGTAAATGACTCTGGTGCTTGGGTCCTCCCTCATTCCTGGCAAGAGAGATTCTATTGGAGGTGTTGCCATGAGAAATCTAATGCCCTGCTAAAGTCCCTTGCAAAATCAGAAGGCTGAAATTGCCGGGCATGGTGACTCATGCCTGTAATTCCAGCAACTTGGGGAGGCTGAGTTGGGAGGATCGCTTGAGCCCAAGAGCTGAAGTTCAAAAGGCTAAAATCACTGCCTAGTCAAGAGCCTGGCTTATAGCTATAGATGAGTTAATGTTTTTAATAGACACAGTAATTATTATAATTATTGCCATTGTGATGATTAACCCCCAAAGGTTTATTCTTTGCCAAACACTCTTGTTAATTTAGTCATTTAATCATTGTGACGATGCTTATAATAGACGCTATTATTGTCCTTATTTTAGAGATGAGGAAACCGTGCAGTGGTTTACCCCAAACCACGTAGCCACTAGGTGGTGGAGCTGGGACTCATTCCTGATGTTTATGATTTGCTTTATTGCATCCACTGTGCTGCCTCTCCATAGAACGAGTGGATGGATGGATGGATGGATGGATGGATGGATGGACGGATGAATGAATGGCAAGTATACATCCACGTACTGGAGAAAAGCTAGAATAATCTTTTACTTCTTGCTGAAACTGGAGGTGGTTCCCTAGTTGTGTTGCATTAAATTATACTCATACTTACTTTCCTGTAAAGTTGCATATAGGGTGTTTTCCTGTATCTTCGTCAGCAGACCTGGTGGGAACTAGAAGTTGGAACTGTGAGTGAAGGGAATTTAAAGACTTTCTTAGGGGTTCTCAGCATCCACATGTGTTGCTGATGGCCAAGTCTTTCTTGGTTTCAGGGCTGGTGATCTCTCTCACAGATGGTGAAGCCCAGCTGGCTATCAGAACCCCTCTTTAAGAAGGCCTTCTCTTTTCACCCTAGTGCTCACCATCTCTTTGCTTCACAGGAACATATCAAAAAAATTCAGAAAGTGGCTAAAAGTATTTTTGCCAAAGAGGGGAAGTGGATGGGGAATGGTATGTCTTGGTCAATGGTGTTGTTGCTCCTACCGCACAAGGCTATTTTTTATCTCTACTTGCCCGTGGCAACTGGAGTGAGGGTCCCTGTTGGAGTCCTCATTAGCACCTGGTGGGCAGGAACCTCAAAGCAAGGCGGTTGCTCCCTGCTACACCCAAAGTAGGGAGGCAAATTTGTCACGGGAAACCTGGGGTGGGTCTGTGCATTTCCAGGCTCTGCCAAACTCGCTATTAGCCCTGCCCAGATTTCTCTCTGACCTCCTCCTCCTGTAGAAAAATGAGGTCCTCAGAAAAGTATTTGAGACTTTATGTCCAGAGTAAATATTGGAAAGGCTGTGGGTTGAAATTCAGATGTTCCCTGGAAGGAATCCCCTCATTTTCTGCTCACAGCTGGTATCGATATTTCCTTCTTGAGATGAGTTGTGCTTTTCATTAAGTAAATTTTTTGTCTTGGGATTAAACCAACATTGTATTCTTAATAGACTTTTATGTTTACACTTCAAAAGTCCACTGGGTTGTTATTCGTGTTATCTTGATGGCTTCTACAGTGTCTGCTATGCATGCTGGCTTCACCAAAATAAATGGCTCTCTAGGGAACTGTATTATAAAACAGCCTTATCTGTGAATGCACAAATACGGATATTTTGTGAGCCAGTATTTTTTTTTCTTCCTTTCAGAAGTGATAATCATACCTTGGGTTTCTGCAGTGCCTTTCATTATAGGGAGACGGGAGGTCTCGGAGGGCTTTTGAAATGCTCAGGACTTAAGCCTAATACTTGTAGAGTGGCCCACAGCATTTTGCCTGTCGTTTGGAAGCCCTTGTGGTCTCCGTAGTCTCAGATGGCATGGCCTTGGTCTAGGTGACCAGGGAACTGCAGAGTTTAGAATGTCAGTCCAAGGTGGTTGTCAGGTTGCATCCTGAAGACAGACCACAAACCCCTATTGAGCGCCAAGCATTGTGCTAGGTGCTTTCTGTGTGCTTTGTTTCAATTAATCAGATTGCCACAAGGAACGGAAGCTTTTCAAAAACAGATGTCCCTGCCACCAAAGGGCAGTTTTTACACAAATAGGACTAAGTGTGAACAAGTCTGCAGGGCACATCTTGGCTTATTCAGCGACACTGTTGCATACAGAGAGAGCAGGGGGTATCGGCAGCGTTTGTTTAGAAGGCTGATCACATAAAAGCCGTGTCCTATTATAACCAGCTCCGAGGGACGGTTGTTCCGAATAGTGCTGGTAATAAGTGAGCTGCCTGGGCCAACCCTCTAGATACAGACATTTGCCTCAAAGCTATCTGCTCTCACGAGGTTTGACTTGAATCACCCAATGTAGTGAGTTCAGGATTGCAGTCCTGTATTTCCTACTCTAAAAACATACCTCTATGGTGAACTCAGAGATTTTATTTTGCCTTTTAAAAGTATCATTTAGACGGGCTTGGTGGCTCAGCCTGTAATTCCACGCCTTTGGGAGGCTGAGGTGAGTGGATTGCCTGAGCCCGCGGGTTCAAGACCCGCCTGGGCAGCAAGACCTCATCTCTACAATAAATCAAAAAATCAGCCGGGCGTGGTAGCGCATGCCTGTAATTCCGGTTACTCGGAAGGCTGAGGCAGAAGGATCGCCGGAGCCCAGTGGGTCAAGGCTGCTGTGGCCGGGAGCAGCCACTGCACTCCAGTCTGGGCGACAGAGTGAGACTCCAACTCAAAAAAAAAAAGTATCATTTATGTGAATGCTAGCTTCTATCAAAAGGCAGAGAGACCCATTCCGATAGTCAGTCCTCGTCGGTAGAGGCATCTTTATCCCCAGCACCTGGGGGGACCTTGGTTAGGTGTGTGCTTAGCCCTGATTGTCTTATTTGGTGCCAATTCTACCCTTTCTGGACAGAAGGAACTGGGATCATGTGATGAATGAGATGTAGAATGTCTCTTGTCAGAACTTTTTACTCTTGGCACCTAAGTTCCTCTACCAACCCTCCTCCATAATGGATATTTCTATCAGAGACAGCTGCTGGCATTCAGAGCGCAAAGGAGAATGCCCCAGGACAGGTGTGCTGTGTACTTCCGTGATACTGTGTTTTAGGTGTACCACCAAGGAATGCAAAAGTGTGCTATGCCTTTACCTGTGTTGGGGACATCCCTAGAGATCCCTGAGCCTTCTGCTGTTGAGATTAGTGTACTTGCTGTAGTTAGGGTGAAGTGAATTTTTTTTGCAGTGTATTTGTGCATGTAAAGAAGTCCCAGAAGACAGATGGTTCTGTAAGTGTGGTAGACTTCCAGGTTATTTGAAGGGGTCAAAGTAAATTTGTTGGGTGAGAACCTTGGAAGGTGGCAAGTAACACCCAGATCACTTCCCAACTCAGCTAGTGCCTGACTGGCAGATAGTGCTGGAAGTCTGTCTCCCCAGATGAATCAGGACTAACCTCTGTAAGGTCTTAATTCACAGAGGTGACCATGTGCACATTTTAGTTTGTGCCCCACCCTTCCTGGTTGGCACCATTGCTAGATTTTTCTAGATTTTCTCCAAGTTCTTTTCTGCCTGCAGATAAGAGAGATTATTGGTTGTCATGTCCAATTTTCACACATTCCAGAGACTCCACACTTAAGTAAGACAATCTGTAGGACTACAGGGACCTTTAAAGGGGCTGGCTTTAAATAACTGAGTCCTAAATAAGGAAATGAGATAGATCTCTTTTAGCTTCCCAAGGGCCTATATTCCCAAGGATATCCTGATCCTATATGTGCTACATTCCATATTTGAAGTCCCAAAGCAATGGGCACTTTTCTGCCTGCTTGATTGCCATTGTTAGGGACTCTGATTTCATCTGTTTCTGTTTGAAGTGGTTGTGGTGAGTACCTAGCAAATACACTACCACTCCCCTATTCTGAAACTAGGACAGACATTGGTAATCAGTTGCAGCATACTCTCCTCCTAAGTCCAGAAATGATCTTACAGTATTAAAATCCTTCTCACCGCCTGGCATGGTGACTCATGCTTGAAATCCCAGAACTTTGGAAGGCTGAGGCAGGAGGATCTCTTGAGGCCAGGAGTTCAAGACCAGCCTGGGCGGCATAGTGAGATCCTGTCTCTACCAAAAAAAAAGTTGGATGTGATGGTGTGTCCCTGTAGTCCTAGCTACTACTCAGGAGACTGAGACAGAAGGACTGCTTGAGTCCAGGAATTCAAGGCTGCTATGTGATCAGTGAGCTATGACCACACCACTGCTCTCCAGTTTGGGCAACAGAGCAAGAACCCATCTCTAAAAAATAAAAATTAGAATCCTTGTCAATATAGTTATCTAGGTAGAATTAGCCCATAAGATGAAAACTATTTGCCATTTACAGTCCCAGAAGACCCTCATCTCCCACTCAGGCCTGCAGACAAAGAAGTACTTTATAAATGGACATTTCTGGAGCATTCACTGTTCAGGTGGCTCCTCTGGGTTTGGGGATGTAAACCTGCAGGTGAGACACGTTTCCATTGAGGAGGCCGGCATGTGAAAAGGTGAATACTTGTGCACTTACACTAAACTATGAGCACAGATGGGCACTAGAACAAGGCACTTTGTCGAGTATCCAGGGCACAGGGGGCTGCTGAGGGTCCTGAGAGGAAGTGGGATTCGGAGTTGGCTTCTGTATCACGGAAGGATTGGGTTTTAGTCCACATCACATTTTCCTACTGTATTTGTTCTGTTGTAGTGCTTTTGTTTTCTTCCATGCCAAGAATTTGAGAGACCATGGTTCCCTGAAAAGAGTTGGTCTTCCCAGGAACGCCCACTCCAAAGTTCCTGGACAGGTTTTCCAGAACAGCCTTGGATTTTGAGACAAAAGCTTATCACTTCCCCACACTCGAAGGAAATTATGCTCCAGCCTAGGTCAGGGCCCTGATACCTGAGGCTTCTCCCACCCGAAGGTTGTTCCCTCCATTCAGAGCCATGTCTGTGTGGTATTGAGGGACAAGGACTCTTTACAGGCTACTGCCTCCAGTGCTCTGCTTACACTTGAGCCTGTGAAGAAAGTGTCGAACAATAATAGTTCCAATCCCAGCATGAAAAAGGAAACACATTGTGTTTACAGATACAGAATTTGGCATCTGAGACATAAAAGTACCTTTGGGTTGGGTAGCCCCAGGGCAGAGCTGTTGGACACGGTCCCCCTGCCCTCAGCCCTGTGGCCAGCTTGTTTTCCTCTCCCCGAAGCCAGACCTCAGAGGTGGGCAGGTCAGTCTTGCCAAGTCTTTATTCCCATACCCAGTCTCGTCTCACTTTGTGGCTCAGTCCCAGAGAGAATTCATGGTGAGAAAGTGCAAGTGCTTGACCTTCCCAGCTGCCCCAAGGAAGGAAATTGCTGCTCACTCCAATCCACAGAAATCAGTCTTACTTTGTTCTTTTCTTTTTTTTAATGATTCCCTTTTCTTCCTTTCTCCCTCCCTCCCCCCCTCCCTTCCTTTCAACAGGGTCTCACTCTGTCACCCAGGCTGGAGTATAGGTGGTGCAATCATAGCTCATTGAAGCCTCGGACTCCTGGGCTCAAGCCATCCTCCTACCTCAGCCTCCCAAATAGCTGGGACACACACTATATTGACTGGCTAAGTTTTAAATTTTTTTTTTGTAGAGACAGGGTCTCACTATGTTGGCCAGGCTGGTCTTGAACTCCTGGTCTCAAGTGATCCTCCCATCTCAGCCTTCCAAAGTGTTGGGATTACAGGCATGAGTCACTACTTCTGACCCTCAGTCCATCTTAAACCATGTTTTGAGGACAGATTTGCCATCCTAATACCCAGAAATGCTAGGGAAGAATGGGTCTGAGCAGTCCTCTGTATTTCTTACCCCAGTGTATCACCATGGCCTCAACCTCTTGGGCTCAGATGATCCTCCCACCTCAATCTCTCATGTAGCTGAGACTATAGGTACATGCCACCACATCAGCTAATTTTTTGATTTTTTAGTAGAGATGAAGTCTTACTGTGTTGCCCAGACTGGTCTCAAACTCCTGGGCTCAAGCAATCCTCCTCTCTTGGCCTTCCAAAGTGCTGGAATTACAGGCATGAGCCATTGCTCCCAAGCATGTCCTTTTTGTTGTTGTTAATTGTAGATGTTTGCAGGATAAATGATCCACATGTAAGTGAAAAACAAGTTCTGATATCCTGATCCATAGAAAGTTCTTAGTTCTAAATCAAGATTAGAGAGCACAACATTCTATTTAATAACGTATGGAATGCCAAGATATATGTTATTAGGGGCTATGATGAGAGAACCCATCCTAGTAGATGGCTTGGGTTTAAATTTCAGCTCCACCAG
Source organism: Carlito syrichta (assembly GCF_000164805.1). Taxonomy (NCBI): domain Eukaryota; kingdom Metazoa; phylum Chordata; class Mammalia; order Primates; family Tarsiidae; genus Carlito; species Carlito syrichta. Next base: position 39,477 of record NW_007259294.1, read on the forward strand.
GAGTGTGCACTTGGTAAGTTACTTAAGCTTTCGGTGCCTCTGATGCCTTAGTATCAAAGTGCCTGGGTCCCCAACTCAAGACCACCTCTATATATCGGGTAGGGTGAGGAATGTGTTCTGCCTTGAGAGGGGGCTCAGAAGGAGGGGTACAGGAAGGAGATCCAGTGCTGGGGTTCTAATCCTAGACTCTGGGCTATTCTCAATACACATTTCTATAGCCTGTACTATTACCATACCCTGTTCTAAGCACTTTATAAATATGACCTTATTTAATCCTCATAACAGCCCTATGAAGTGGATTCTGTTATGATTATTAAGTAAACCTCTTTATTGGAGTATAATATATGTCACAAGTCATAAATGTTCATTTCAAAGATTTTTTTTCACAATGTGCACACACTTGCATGACCAGCACCCAGATCGAGAACATTCTGGCACTCCAGAAACTGTCCTGTGCTCTTTTCCAGTTACCATGCCCCTACCACTCTACACTGGTTGTGATTATTCCTAAACTTTATATAAATGGAATCATATACGTATTCTGGCTTCTTTCACTCAATGCTACATTTGTGATCTCTATCCATGTGGACTAGTAGTTTATTAGTTCTCATAGCTGTCCAGTGTTCTGTGACATCAATTATCACAGTGTATTCCTCCATTCCTCTTATGGCAGGCATTTGGGTTGTTTCCAGGTTTTGACTATTAAAAGTAGCACTGCTATGACCATACTTGTCCATGTCTTTTGATGCACTTCTGCTGGCTGTGTATCAAGAAGTAGAATTACTGGATCCTGGGGTGTAGGTATCTGTTCAACTTTAATAGATAGTGGTTAAACATTTATGGAAAGTGGTTGTGCAAATTTACATTTGTATACCATTTTACAGGTGAAGAAACTGAGGCACACAGAAGTGAGATAACTTGCCTGTGGTCACATGGCTACCAGGTGGTGGAGCTGGAACTGGAATCTGGGCAATGTGGCTCTGGAGTCTTGCTTTTCACCACTGTCAGGTTGCCTCTCATTTTTCATTGGTGTACATCCCATCAGGAAGACTATTAATACTGTAAAACAAAGGTAGCTTTGCACAAGGCCTTTACTTTTCTGGGCCTTGGTGCTCTTCTCTGTAAAATGAGGGGTTGGATTACAAAGACCATCTTCAGCCTGGATAGTCTGTATTCTGATGGAATGCAATGCCTTCCTGAGAACTTTCCCAATCTCTGTTACCACCCCACCCCATTCCCTGCTAAACCAGAAACAACTCCAGAACTTGAATGATATATTTTCCTGCCTTCCCTTCCACTGAGGTCCCCTCGAAAGACTTCAGGTTCTCACTGGGGTACCTCACTTTGGCTTGACCTCTGATACTACTGGCAATTTTTCCATCTCCCACTCTCCACCTCTTCCACTTGTGAACGGGGAGGGAGTGACATTGGACCTATCCCTTCTCTGCCTCCAGCATGTCAGCTAACCAGTTTTCTCTCTTCATATCATGTGTGTTCAGCTGGATCAGTTTTCACAAAGCAAACTCACCTGTATGTCTAGCACTAAGAACAAGAAATACAATATTTCCAGAAAGCCCTCTTGTATACTTCCAACCACCAACCCCCTAGTGTAACCACCATTTCATTTTGACTTGTAATACCATAGATTTAATTTTGCCTATTTTTGAACTTCATGTAAATTAAATTATACTGCATGACCTCTCAATATCTGGCTTCTTTTGCTCAGTCTTATTTTCTTGTAAATAGTCTTAAACATGACTTATCCTAAGCCCTTGTTTGTTTGATGGATGATCTTGACTTCTTGGTGGTACTGATCCTCCTGCTTGCTTTGTCTGCTGACCTTTGTTCATGTTGAATTATTTCCTTATGTGTTTTGTACTTTCTGACTGTGAGTTTACCTTTATGTGGGATTTTGTGGAAATTCCACTGGTCTTAGTTATGGAAATGCTCCTATTAAGTGATTTTGCATTCATTTTATCAGACATCTGAGCAGTATCATTGGACTAGGACCAAATTATCCATTCATTAATTACCTTGGAAGTTCTTGTATCAAATGAGTATGCTTTTGGCCTCCAAACCTTCTCAGGCCTGGAGTTTCATTTTCTCCTTCACTGAGGACTTTTCCTTTACTCAGAACTTCGGGTGGACAAATTTTCGCTGTCATTTTAGGCTGATGGACAGATTCTTAGTCCTCTTTTTACTCAGGGGGCACTTGGAAGGTCCAAGTTTCTGCCACCTGCATTACTGCTACAGTTTCCTGACTGGTCTTTCTGCCTCTGCCTTTGTCCCACAATTTCCTTGGTCTCTTTTTAACACAAGAGTCAGAGGTAACTACCTGTGTTCCCTGTTCATTTGGAGGAACACCCACAATCATTACATTGGCTGCAAAGTCCTACATGGTCTGGCCACTGCTTCATCCCTGTTCTTGTCTCCTTCTTGCTTTCCTTCTTGTTCTCTCTGTTTCAGCTTGCAGGCCTCCTTGCTCCAACATACCAGGGAGGCACACACCTGAGCCCTGGTTTGGTGGTTCTCTTTGGGCTTCAAATATGCCCAGATATTCAAATGCATGGCTCCCTTAGTTCCTTCAAGTCTTTGGTGGAATATCAGTTCCATGAGGCTTGTCTTGACTATTGTACTTAATACTGCAAACAGCCTTCATCTGTGTCTGTCTCTTCCTCTCTCTCTCTCTCTCTCTCTCATTCTCTCTTTCTCTCCCCCTTTCTCCCCCCCTCCCTCTCTTTCTCTCTCCTGAGATCACCCTTATCCTGCCCTACTTACTTCCTCTCCCTGCCAAACACTTATATCCTCTTCTAACATACTATTTAACTTATTTATTATGTTTATTTTCTATCTTCCCTTCTTCCTACTTTCTATCACTTGTGTGAATGTAAATTTGCATATGTTCAAGAATCCTCCTTGTTTTGTTCACAGGGTGCCTGGCATAAGTAGGTACTTATTAAATATTTGATAAAAGAAGAATACAGCGATCTCATTTACAACTCCTGGTCTTGCAAGAGCTAAGACCTCCCATCTGTGTGTGGGCAATAAAACCAAAGCAGAAGGCAGTAAGGCCTATTTCTAGGTCTAGTAGCCAGTCTTTCTTCTACCTCATCTCTTTCCTATTTCCTTTTCACTCTGTGCACACACACCTTGTGATCACTGGGTTCTCAATGTTTCTCTTAATACTTTGGCTTTCAGATTCTTCTTTCCTCCAGCTCCTGGGGATTTCCTTTTATTTCTTGTGAGATCTGCTATGCATTAAGTATTTTTTAAAATTACATTTTGTCTAGTATTTCTAGATGTTTGCAGTGGTAGGAGTTCTGCATTACCTCAGTCCATCTTATTGCCAGAACCCAAAGTTTTATATTTTAATCTTTTATCCATCTGGAATTAATTGTGACATATGGTGTGAGGTAAGGATATCCAATTTTTTTTTTTTTTTTTTTTTTTTTTGAGTAGGCATTTCACTCTGTTGCCTAGGCTGGAGTGCAGTGACATGCTCATGGCCACTGCAGCCTTGGCCCACTGGGCTCAGATGATCCTTCCATCTCAGCCTTCCAAGTAGCCGGAAGTATAGGTAAGCAGCACTATGCTCAGCTAATTTTCTTTTTATTGTAGAGTCGAGGTCTTGCCAAGTTGTCCAGGCTGATCTCGAATCCCTGGGCTTAGGCCATCCTCTCACCTCTACCTCCCAAAATGTTGGAATTACAGGCGTGAGCCATTGTACCCAGCAGAAGCATCATTCTTTTTATTAGTATTTTGCAACCTGTAACTTTACTGAACTCTTTTAAAATTCGTTTCCATACTATTTCACTTAATTCTGTTCTCTTGGACCTCAGCAGCAAACTACAGATCATGAATATTTTATCCTTTCCTTTCGAATACTTGTACTTTTTAGTTATTTTTCTTGTCTTACTGCATTTGATAGAACTTTAACAGAATAGTATATAATAATGGTAAGATATAGCCTTGTCTTGATTTTGATTTGAGTGAGAATGTTTCTAGAGTTTCATCATTAAATATGTTGTCTGCTGCTAGTTTCATATAGTTATTCTTTATTTTATTTTGTTTTTGAGTTGGAGTCTCACTTTGTCACCCAGACTGGAGTGCAGTGGCCACTCCCGGCCACCGTAGCCTCGACCTGCTGGGCTCCGGTGATCCTTCTGCCTCAGCCTTCCAAGTAGCCGGGAGCCTTCCAAGTAGCCGGGTAGCCACGCTACCATGCCTGGCTAATTTTTGGTTTATTGTAGAGATGAAGTCTCGCCAAGTTGCTCAGGTGGGTCTCGAACCCTCAGGCTCAGGCAATCCATTCACCTCAGCCTCCCAAAGTGCTGGGATTACAGGCTGAACCACTGAGCCCAGCTAGGTATTCTTTATTGTACTCAACAGAGTGGCATCTAGTCCTGATTTACTGGGAGGTTTTTTTTTTTTTTTAAAATCAAGAATATGTGGATGTTAATCCTTTAGTTATTAATCAAAATGATCATATAGTTTTTCTGCTTTGACTAGTAATGCAGTGAACTGCTTTAATTGATTTCTGAAATACAAGTCATATCATACAGTTCACTGGTGGAAAATGTACAATTCTTTGTAGTATGTTTATAGAGTAGTGCAACCATCGTTAAAATTAATCTTAGAACATTTTTGTCATCCCCGAAAATAACTTCATATCTGTTAGCAGTTACTTCCCATCTCCCACCTCCAGCAGCATCCCAACCTTAAGCAATCAGTCTACTTTTGCTCTCTATAGATTTACCTGTTCTGGGAATTTCATATAAATAGAAATATATAACATGTGGCCTTTTGTGGCTGAGCCCTTTCAATTAGCATTAGGTTTTCAGAGTTTATTCATATTGTAGGATGTATTAGTATGTCATTCCTTTTTATGGCTGAATAATGTTCCATTGTATGTACATACCAAATTTGATTTATTCATTCATCAGCTGTTGGACATTTGAATTGCTTCCATGTTTTGGCTGTTATGAGTAATACTGCTATGAGCATTAGTGTACAGGTTTTGGTGTGGATATGTATTTTTATTTCCCTTGGGTATATATGGAGAAGTGGAATTGCTGGGTCATATGGTAACTTATTTAGCTTTTTGAGGAATTACCAGATTGGTTTCCAAGTGGCTGTACTATTTTACATTCATACCAGCAACATATGAGGATTCTAATTTCTCCATATCCTCGTCAACACTTACTATTGATCACTTTGATTGTAGCTGTTCTGAGGGTGGGAAGTGGTAGCTCATTGTGGTTTTGTGATTTCCAAAGTTTGAAATATTCTGACATTCATGGAATATTCTATTTTGTGATGTATTATTCTTTGATAATATTTTATCTTGGATTTTTATATTTGTGTTCAAAAGTGAGATTTGAGCCAGGCATGGTGGTGCACCTCTGAAGTCTCAGCTACTCAGGAGGCTGAGGTGGGGGAATTGCTTGAGCCAAGGAGTTCAGAGCTGTAGAGCACAATGACCACACTTGTGAATAGCCACCGTACTCCAACCTGAGCAACACAGCAAAACCCTATCTCCCCACCCCAAAAAGGTGAAGTTTGCCTGAGCTGTTCTCTCTTTATATTGCCTTTTGTATCAAGGCTAGTCTAACCTTATAAAGTGAAATGGGGAGTTTCCATTCTTTTTTAATGCTCTGGAATAGTTTAAGTAGCATAAGAAATGACTGGTCCTTGAAGATTTTCTAGAATTAGTCAATTTGGATCCTGTGTCATTTGATAGCCATTTTAATTTTTTCATGCTTATATGTTATTCAGGAATTTCTCAACTACTTTTTGAGTCAAATCTGGTAATTTGTTTTTTAAGAAAATAATTATTTACCCAGATATTCATTTTTTAAGCATACAGTTGTATATAGTAATCATTAAACATGTTTTTAAAAAATTTTCCACATGTGGTTATATCACCTTTCTAATTTCTAATAGTGAACAGTTATTCTCACTCTGTTTTTGTTTGCTTTCTGGACATTTGTGAAAGTGATCATTATAAAACATGAGTGCTTTTTTTTTTTTTGAGTCAGGGTCTCACTCTGTTGCCGATGTTGGAGTGCAGTGGCATGATCACCACAATCATGGCTCATGGCAGCCTCGACCTCTGGGCTCAGATGATCCTTTCACCTCAGCATCCTAATTTTTTTTGTAGAGACCAAGTTTTGCTATGTTGCCCAGGCTGGTCTCAAACTCCTGGGCTCAAGCAATCTACCCACCTCAGCCTCCCAATGTGTTGAGATTACAGGCGTGAGCCACCATGCCTGGTAATAATTGTAACACATGATCATATTCATTGAATACTCACCATGTGCTAGGCCCTGTGCTAAGTACTTTGAATGCATTGTCTAATTTTAAAAATCTGTACAATTCTATGAATTGAGTACTATTATTACCATTTTATAGATAGTTGAGTAGTTAAGAAATTTAGCTTGCCTGAAGTCACACAGCTTCACAGCCCAGAGTTGGAATTAAACAGGATCTGTCAGCTCTCAAAGCTGGTGCTCTTATCTCCTATTCTAAATGACTGCTTATTTTTCCATTTTTAAAATTGTTTTCTTATTCTCTATTTTAAAAATCTGTATTAATTTCTTACTTCACCTTTTTTGTGGTCTTCCTAATCTTTTGAGTTGAATGCTCAGTTCAACTGATATTATTATTTGTTTAGCAGTAAAACCATTTAAGGCACTGAGTTTTCCTCTCTAGAGTTGCTTTGACCATGTCCCATGTGTTTTGAATTGCATTGTTCTCATTGTGTAGTGCTGGACTCCCCAAAGACCCCAAAAGGGAAGGCATTGTGTCTGAGAGGCTGAAGAAATGACCCAGAGTCAACGGATGAGACATGGACTTTTTTCAGAAACGTGTATACAGGGGAGATGGTCCGGGAGCAGCCAACTGGGCACGAAAAAAACCACTCCCTGATTGTAAAAGACATATAGGTTACATAGCATTTTTCATAGGGTGGAGTGTGGGGTTAAGCATGAAAAAGGTATGGTTGCTAGTGTACAGGTATAGTGTGAGAATTTGCTTACACATATATTGCATGGTTTCTCTCTAGGGCTGGGACTTTTAGTATTATAATGAACCAAAGGTGAGCTAAAGATAACCATGTGTTATGAGCGAGCACTGATCCTAGCATGCCCTGTCTGATCTGAACCAGCCTGGGGGCAACTGCCTCAAGGAAGGGTGTGCAAGAAAACTCACCTATGCATTGCTGCAAGATGTGGTCAGCAGGTGTGGAGAATACTTTGCTCATGGCTTCAGCATGACCTGCATGCCCAGGCCTAGAGCCTGAGGGGAGCAAGACAGCCCTGGTTAGCCACTTCTGGACCCTTCCCCAGGCTTCAGCCCACTGCTTGGGGCTATATCCAGGATGTGTTCGTGTTGTCACTAAGTATGTGTCACCCTACACATTGTCACTGTTTTTACAAAGACTGTGCCATTGTAGCTTTATATTCTTTTTGTTCCTGGAGTTATTTATGAATTGACTGTTTCATGAATTGGAGATATTTATGAATTAGATAAATTCACAAATTTCATTTCCAGGGGGTAGGTCCTTTAAAAAAAAAAAAAAATATATATATATATATATATATATTTATTTATTTATTTATTTATTTTGGAGTTGGAGTCTCACTAAGTCGCCCAGACTGGAGTGCGGTGGCCGCTCCTGGCCACCGCAGCCTCGACCTGT
>NW_007259294.1:47371-52726 GCF_000164805.1 Carlito syrichta
ATTTATTTTTGAGTTGGAGTCTCACTCCGTTGCCCAGACTGGAGTGCAGTGGCATGCTCATGGCCACCCCAGCGTTGACCTGCTGGGCTCTGGCCATCCTTCCACCTCAGTCTTCCAAGTAGCTGAAAAAATAGGGTGCACTACCATGCCTTGCTAATTTTTTTTTTATTTATTGTAGAGAAGAGGTCTTGCCAAGTTGCCCGGGCTGGTCTCGAACCCGTGGGCTTAGGCAATCCACTCGCCTCAGCCTCCCAAAATGCTGTAATTATAGGCTGAGCCACCAAGCTCGGCCTGTTTTCTGTTTTATAAAATAATCTTGTGTGTGTATGTAAGATCACTTATGTCAGTATTCCATGGGAACTGAAGAAGAACTCTGTTTTTAGGGTATAAGTTTAATATATTTATTAAAGCAACCTTATTGTGATTATATTCTTCAGATACTCTATATACTTGTTTTCCTTTTTGCCCACCTGGGGCAAGAATACAATATTAGTAGAAGACTTAAACATATAACTCTTTGATCAATTAAGTGACAAAGTCATCCAACCTTTTAAAAATTAAGATATGTGTAAAAGTGCATAAGGCAAATGAACACAAAGTAAAAGCAGGACTCACAAAATCATACCTGAAAAGTAGGATTCAGAGCAGAATGCAGTATGCTCAAAGCTGGTTATTTTATTCTCATACCAGGAAAAAGGCACTGTGTCATGAACTTGAATGGACTGTGACCTGGGCCTGGGATTCCTCCTTGGTGCAAAGAGGGAGTCAGGTAGATGATCTCTCATTCCCTTTCAGTGCTCACATTCATGTTCTAGGATGGTGGTTTGGGGGTTCAATACTAAGTGGTGCCAGAGTTGGAATTAACTGGGAATGGGATTAGAAGCGAAGAGGACAGGATGATTCCTAGCCTGAAGCTGGAGCAGTTTGAGCCGACAGCTGGGGCTGAGTTTATTGCTTTGGCTCATTCCCGTCTTTACATGAGCATCTGCCTCATTGCCTTTTGGCCTGGCAAAGGAGATTTGCTGAAATAGGAATCAGTCTGCAAGGACAAGATGGTGAGGCCACAAGGACTCACTGACACGGAGTGCCACCTCCTATCATGAAATATGACCCCAAATGGCTTGGTTTGGCTCTGAAATATGCCAACACTACCCCCCACGTGCTCTGGGCTCTCCAGAAGAGCATTTCCATAGGCAGTTTCCTGCAGGAACAGGCAGGCTACCCAGCTTCACGCCTGCCTCTATTTCTCCTCATCCTCCTGCCAAGCAGTGATTAATTCATGGAAGAAAGATGGGATGCTAAAGAGAGGAGTGTGTTTCACAGAATACCAGAACCATGAGAGAGGCTGAAAATTAATGAGCTAAGTATCTAATTTAAGAAGTAAAGAAAAAAAAATTAACAGAACAAGCCAAATAAAGGGGAGAGGGGGAGAGAGAAAAATAAGAACAGAAGTCAATGAACTAGAAAACAAATATTCAATAGAGAGAATCAGCCAAAGCCAAAAGTTGGTTGTTTGGAAAGACTAATAAAATAAACAAATATCTGGAAAGATTGGTCAAGAAAGAGGAGGTACAAATAAACACTGTTAAGAGTGAAAAAGAGACATTGCTAGATATCCAGAAAACTAAAAAAATGGAGGGAGGTAATACTGTGAACAACTTTATGCTAACACATTTTGAAACTGTAATTTCTATATTATCTTTAGCAAGCCTTTAGAGAATTTCTCATAAGATGGAGACCATCTGCATTAAAATATTGTGTGGAAACAAAGAAAAGACAGATAAATTGGACCTTACCAAAATTTAAAACTTTTGCTTCAAAGGACACTCTCAAGAAAATTAAAAGACCCACAGAATGGGAGAAAATAGTTGTAAATTCTATCTGATGAGTGTGTAGAATATATAAAGAAAATATAAATAAATCTTAGAACTCAACAATAAAAAGATGATCCCATTTAAAAACAGGCAAAGGACTTGAATAACTATTTCTGTAGAGAAGATATACAAATGGCCAATAAGCACGTGAACAGATGCACACAGTCATTTGCCATGGAAATATAAATTGGCCAGGGAAATATCAATCAAAACCACAATGAGGTGCCACTTCACACTCATAAAGATGATTGTAATGAAAAAGACAAATAATAACAAGTATTGGCGAGGATGTGGAGGAATTGGAACTGTCACGCACTGCTGGTGGGAATGTAAAATGATGTAGCTACTTAAGAAAATAATTCATCTATAATACTGAGTGATCTTCCACAGAAACAAAGAACTGAGTATCACATGTTCTCACTCATAAGTGGACCTTGAACAGCTATTGTAATACTATAAAAAAAGGATTGACTGTATCGGGAAACTGCGGGGGTGTGGAGGAGGGCAGGGAGGTGGGATTGGCAGTAGTGGGAATCTGCCTGGGGAAGGGGCAGCATACCTCATCAACAAGGGTACCTGCACAGTATTTGTATAATTTTTTATTTTAAAAATTAAAATAAAAGAAAATATTTCCTCAAAAGGCCAAACATAGAACTATGAAATGATGCAGCAATTCCATTTCTAGGTATATAGGTAAACCTTGGAGATATTGCTGCTTCAGCTCCAAACCACCTTAAAAAAATCAATATCATAGTAAAGTGAGTGACACAAATTTTTTGGTTTCTCAGTGCATGTAAAAGTTATGTTTAAGCTGGACTCGGTGGCTCAGCCTGTAATCCCGCGCCTTGTGAGGCTGAGGTGAGTGAATTGCCTGAGCCCGCGGGTTCGAGACCCGCCTGGGCAACTTGGTGAGACCTCATCTCTATAATAAATAAAAAATTAGCCAGGCATGATAGCGTGTGCCTGTAGTTCCAGCTACTCGGAAGGCTGAGGCGGAAGGATCGCCGGAGCCCAGCAGGTCGAGGCTGCGGTGGCCGGGAGCGGCCACTGCACTCCAGTCTGGGCGGCAGAGTGAGACTCCAACTCAAAAAAAAAAAAAAAATGTTATGTTTACACTATAATGCAGTCTCTTAAGCATGCAACAGCATTATGTCTAAAAAAATGTACATACCTTAATTTAAAACTTCTTTATTGCCAAAAAAAATTCTGACAATCATCTGAGCCTTCAACAAATTGTAATAATTTTGCTTTGGAAGCTCTTATCTGAAGGTTGATGACTGCTGATTGATCAGGGTGGTGGTTGCTGAAGGCTGGGGTAGCTGTGGCAATTTCTTAAAATAAGATACCAGTGAAGTTTGTCACATCAATTGACTCTTTCATGAAAGATTTTTCTGTGTCTTGAGCATGTGATGTTGTTTGATAGCATTTTACCCACAGTAGAACTTCTTTCAATATTGGAGTCAATCCTCTCAAACCCTGCTACTACTTTATCAATGGGTCAATGTAATATTCTAATATTGCATTCTAATAATGTAATGTTTGCAGCATCTTCACCAGGAGTAGGGTCCATCTCAAGAAACCACTTTCTTTGCTTAATCCTTAAGAAGCAATTAACTGCCAGTTAATGTTTTATTATGAGACTGTAACAATTCAGTCACGTCTTCAAGTTCCACTTCTAATTATAGTTCTCTTGCTATTACCACCACATTTGCAATTACATCCTCCATTGAAGTCTTGAACTCCTCCAAGTCATCCATGAGAGTTGGAATCAACTTCTCCCAAACTCCTGTTAATGTTGATATTTTAACCTCCTCCCATGAATCACAAATATTCTTAAATCTACAATGGTGAATCCTTTCCAGAAGATTTTCAATTTACTTTGCCTATATCCATCAGAGGAATCACTGTCTATGTCAGCCTTATGCAAGGTACTTCTTAAATAAGACTTGAAAGTCAAAATTACTCCTTGATCCATGGGCTGCAGAATGGATGTTGCATCAACAGGCATAAAAACAAAATTACTGTCTTTGTACATCTCCATCAGAGCTCTTGGGGAATGAGATGCATTGCCAGGGAGCAGTAATCTTTTGAAAGGAATCTTTTTTCTGAGCAGTAGTTTTCAATAGTGGGCTTAAAATATTCAATCAACCATGCTGTAAACAGATGTGCTGTCATCCAGGCTTTGTTGTTCCATTTGTAGAGCATGGACAGAGTAGATTTAGTATAATTCTTAAGGGCCCTAGGATTTTCAAAATGGTCAGTGAGCATTGACTTCAACTTCAAGTCACCACCTGCTTTAGCCCCTAACAAGAAAGTCAATCTGTTTTTAAAAGCTTTGAAGCCAGATATTGACTTCTCCTCTTTAACTATAAAAGTCCTAGATGGCACTTCTTTCAATATAAGGCTGTTTTGTCTTCATTGAAAATCTGTTTAGTGTAGTCACTTTCATCAATTATCTTAGCTAGATCTTCTGGATAACTTGGTGCACCTTCTACATTAGCAGTTGTTGCTTCACCTTCTACTTTTATATTGTGAGGATGGTTTTTTTCCTTAAACCGAATGAACCAACCTCTGTACAACTTTCTCCATAACAGCAATAAGGCTGTTTTCCTTTCTTATCATTCATGTATTCACTGAAGAAGCACTTTTAGTGTCCTTCAATAACTTTTCCTTTATATTTACAACTTAGCTAATTATTTGGCACAAGAGACCTAGATTTGGCCAAACTCATTTTTTTATATGCCTTCCTCACTAAGCTTAATCATTTCTAGATTTTGAATTAAATTGAGAGATGTGTGACTCTTCTTTTCACCTGAACACTTAAAGGCCATTGAAGGGTTATCAGTTGGCCTAATTTCAGTATTGTTTATCTTGGAATAGGAAAGCCCTAGAAGAGAAAGAAGGAGACAGGGGAATGATTGGTGAGTGCAGCAGTCAGAACATAAACAACATTTATCAATTAAATTCTCCATGTTGTCCGGGCTCGGCTCAGCCTGTAATCCCAGCACTTTGGGAGGCCAAGGCAGATGGATTGCCTGAGCCCACAGATTTGAGACCAGCCTGGGCAACTTGGTGAGACCTCAACTCTACAATAAAAAAACAAAAATTAGCCTGGCACTGTAGGGAGCACCTGTAGTTCTGAGTATTTGGAAGACTGAGTTGAAAGGATTGCTGGAGCCCAGAAGGTTGATGCTGGGGTGGCCATGAGTGTGCCAGTGCACTCCAGCCTGGGCAACAGAGTGAGACTCCAACTCAAAAAATAATAATAATAAATTTACCATCTTATATGGTCATGGTTTTTGTGGTGCCCCCAAATTGTTACGATAGTAATGCCAATGTCACATATTACAGATCACCATAACAGATATAATAATAATGAAAGGCTGGGCTCGGTGGCTTATTCTATAATCCCAGCACTTTGGGAGGCCGAGGCGAGTGGATTGCCTGAGCCTGCGGGTTTGAGACCCGCCCAGGCAACTTG
>NW_007259294.1:52847-56889 GCF_000164805.1 Carlito syrichta
AATAAAAAAAGAAAAATATCTGAAATACTGTGCAAATAACCTAAATGACACAGACTCAAAGTGAGCACATGTTGTTGGAAAAATGTTGCTGAGACTTACTCAACACAGGGTTGTCACAAACCCTCATTTTATAAAAAAAGTAGAAACTGGCTGGGCACAGTGGCTCAAGCCTGTAACCCCAGCACTTTGGGAGGCCTAGGTGAGGGATTGCCTGAGCCCACGGGGTTCAAGAATAGCCTGGGCAACTTGGCAAGACCTCATCTCTACAATAAATCAAAAAATTAGCGGGGCATGGTAGCACACAACTGTAGTTCCGGTTACTTGGAAGGCTGAGGCGGAAGGATCGCCGAGGCCCATCAGGTTAACGCTGGAGTGGCTGTGAGCATGCCACTGTACTCCAGCCTAGACGACAGAGTGAGACTCCAACTCAAAAAAAAAAAAAAAAAAAGTAGAAACTATGAAGCACAATGAAATGATCACCATTATACCCAAGAGAGACAAAAATGCAAATCCACACAAATACCTGTATACAAATGTTCAAAGCCGTGTTGCTCATCAGAACCAAAAAATGGAAATAGTTCAGATGTCCATCAGCTGATGAACGGATAAGTAAAATGTAGTACATTCTTATAGTGAAATATTATTCAGCTATAAAAAGGAATGGAGTACTGATATATGATAAAGCATAGATATACTTGAAAACATCATGCAGATTGAAAGAAGCCAGTCACAATCATATAATCACCTATGATTCTACTTATGTGGAATGTCCAGAATAGGCAAGTCCATACAGACAGGAAGCAGATTAATGGTAGCCAGAAACTGAAGGGAAAGATTAATGGCGAGTGACTGCTAATGGGTATGAGGTTTCTTTTTGGGATGATGAAAATGTTCTGGAATTAGATAGTGGTGATGTACAACTCTGTGAATATGTTAAAATCTGTGGAATCGTATACTTTAAATAGGCATGTTATGTGAATTGTATGGTATGTGACTTATATCTCAATTTTAAGAAAACCTTGTGGAGGAATGGGAAGTACTTATTAAAATATGTATTTCTGAGCCTTTTCTGGGCTATATTAGGAGTCAAATTTCTGGGGTGGAGTCCAGAAATCTGCACTTTAGTGGATGTATTAGATTAAACAAGTACACACAGAGTTTTAAGAATTATTGCCCATCTTTTCTTTTAGCAGAACTCCAACTAGTAATTGCAAAAAAGATGAAATGAGTGAAAGAAAAAAATGAAAGAATGGTGAAAATAGAAAATTACCATTTGGCAAAAAGTTCTCAGTCATGGTGGTTGCAGGCAAGGATCACAAGGTCTGCTAAAGTTAGTGGGTGAAAATATGGTGAGAAATAGAATACTTGCATAGTACTAGTCAGAGTATCTTTTTACAACTACAAAAGGATAATTAATAACTTTACAGTGAAGCAAGCTTGGCAGACTCCACCTTAACCAAGTGATCAGAATTAGTTTCACCAGTCATGTACCACCTGAGATGATGCACTAAGAAGGATATGACATCGCTTCTGCAGGGTTCTTGCTAAAAATACATACTCCAAGCCAGGCTTGGTGGCTCAGCCTGTAATCCCACGCCTTGGGAGGCTGAGGTGAGTGGATTGCCTGAGCTCACGGGTTCGAGACCCACCCAGGCAACCTGGCGAGACCTCATCTCTACAATATATCAAAAATTAGCCGGGCGTGGTAGCTGTAGAACCTGTAGTTCTAGCTACTTGGAAGGCTGAGGTGGAAGGATTGCCGGAGCCCAGCAGATCGAGGCTGTGGTGGCTGGGAGCGGCCACTGCACTCCAGTCTGGGTGACAGAGTGAGACTTCAACTCACACACACACAAAAAATACATACCCTGAACTTAATCATGAGGAAACATCAGGTAATGCCAAATGAGAGACATTCTAGGAAATAACTGGCCAGTACTCTTCAAGAGAATCAAGGTCATTAAAGATAAAGAAACACCGAGGGACCGTCACAGGCTGGAGGAGGCTAAGGAGATGTGAGACCCAAATGCAATGTAAGATTTTGGTTTGGGTTCATCCTGGATCATGGGACAGTTGGTGAGACGTGAATAAGATCTGTAGATTAGATAATAGTATAGTATCCATTTCAGTTTCCTGGTTTTGGTCATTGTAGAACAGACATGTGAGATAGTAACATTTGGGGAAATTAAGCGAAGGATTCACAGAAATTATTTGCAACAGAATTCATTTTTCAACTTTTTGTAAGTCTAAAATTATTTCAAATAATTAAAAAAAAAAGTCACTGACCTCAAGCGTCTTAAGTCCAGGTTGGAAAGCCATTGATACAGAGTAGGATGAACTTGAGCTTTGGAATCATACAAGCCTCAGCTGTACTCCTAGCTCCATTATGTACCAGCTAGATCTTCTTTCCTCATCTGTGAAATGGGGATAATCATGTCCATGCCCTAGGATTGTTGGAGAGGTAAATGAAGCGACTTATGTGGAATGCTAAGTGCAGTGTCTGCATTAATAGGTGCTTAGTACATGCCAGCCCTCCCCCGTGGTTCAAGTTCTCAGAGATATTTTCTCTATGCATCAGCTTCTGGTCCCTCTCTTGCCTTGGAGCAAGAGAGTCAATCCTCTTTATTGAACTGTTCCAACTCAGCAAGGAGCCATCTAAGCACCTTGGCTTAATAGCTGAGAAAAGGTGCATCGTGGGAGAGGGGGGATTTTTACTGAGGTTGAGATGGGAAGTGGCCCTGGCAAGAGCAGAGAGCACCCTGGGGGCCCCGGGAAAGCAGCCTGGCCTGAGAGCTTTCTCACAGGCTCTCCTTGGCAGGCCACTTAAAGTTATACCAACTTCAAACAAAAAGGGTTTTCTGACACAAAGGAAGGCTCAACCTGGCCAGTGCCAGGCCTGGCTTGGCATTTGAGTTCAGAAATTCAGTACCTCGGAGCTCACAGACACGCCAAACCATCCCAGTAAACACTCCAGGAATGCCAAGAACCTGCCTTAGAGCCCCCGCCCAGGCCTGTTCCTGTTGCTGACCCTGGGTCCGGATTCATCAGAGGCAAGTAAGAGCCACGCACTCAGGGCATTTATTCTGCTGACAGCTGAGACTGGGCTGCAGGCCCAGGAGTGATGGTGGTGATGGGGTCCCTGCATCTATCTTCACTTCTAACCCCAGCAGTGGGTTTATGTGCTGGGGTGAATTTCTTCACTAATTATTTTACTTTCCCCCAGCTTTATTGAGGTACAACATGACGTTTTGATATACATTCACATTGTGAAATGATGACCACAATCAGGCTAATTAACATAACCGTCACCTAACAGAGTTGTTTTTTTAGGTGTGTGATGAGAACATGTAAGATCTACTGCCAGCAGTTTTCAAGTATACAGTTCATTCTTGTTAGCTGTAGCCACTGTGCTATACAATAGATCTTCTTAACTTGCTCATCCTGTCAGGTGACTTTGTACCCTTTGACCAAATCTATCCACTTCTCTCCTCTTATTTGATTTTTTTTTTTTTTGAGTTGGAGTCTCACTCCATCGCCCAGACTGGAGTGCAGTGGCACGCTTTTGGCCACCACAGCCTCGACCTGCTGGGCTCCGGCGATCCTTCTGCCTCAGCCTTCCAAGTAGCTGGAACTATAGGTGAGTGCTACCATGCTTGGCTAATTTTTGATTTATTGTAGAGATGAGGTCTCGCCAAGTTGCCCGGGTGGGTCTCGAACTCACAGGCTCAGGTAATCCATTCACCTTGGCCTCCCAGCCCGGCCTGATTATTTTAAAATAAAGCAAAATATGTAATTTAAGGTAGTTTTTCAGTTTGTATTTTAATATAGACTCCTCTATGTTCTGTCTGTTGGGTCTCTGACCAAAGACACGCATTTGTAAGAGGGTGAGTCAGGGTTAAGGTCACAATCATAGAACACTGGAATGATGGAGTACAATTTAAATGTGCTTTCCTAGCCGGGCTCGGTGGCTCAGCTTATAATCCCACGCCTTTGGGAGGCTGAGGTGAGTGGATTGCCTGAGCCCACGGGTTCGAGACGCGCCTGG
>NW_007259294.1:56909-62176 GCF_000164805.1 Carlito syrichta
AAAATAAAAGTTAAACAGCAGTGGTTGATGCTTGTGCATGGCAGTGGTTATGAATGGAATAGAAATTGCCAAGGGGAAATTTTATAAGAGGAAATAAAAAAGCTAATATTTTCAAGTGAATATAGAGAAACTAACAGAACAAATGACCCATTTGCACACCTATAAAAGTCTGCGATGAAACATCCAGAGAGGAACTCCCACACATCAGCGGGCATATTAGAGGAAATGTTTAGAAATGGATTCATCGAAGGCTGAAAAAGAAGTATCCACGGAGCCTATCAGTTGGATGTGTAACAGTCCGGAAGCGGCCACTGCACTCCAGTCTGGGCGACAGAGTGAAACTCCAACTCAAATAAATAAATAAATGTGCTTTCTTTATGACCCAGCAATTCTGCTTCTTAGTGCCCATCCTAGAGAAACACACAAACAGGCATGTGCAAGTGTGTTTGTTCCAGATTTGTAGGTAACAGATCTGTCTGTCTGCCTATCTGTCTATCTCATTAATGCATTTGGAATAAACACATTTGGACATATATATGAGAGAGGGAACAACCTCAATGTCTAGCAGTAAGGAACCAGTGTATTTATGCTCTAGAATATAATGCTGCAGGTAAAAACATAAATCTAGAGCCAGGCACGGTGACACATGCAAGTAATAGCTATACAGGAGGCTGAGATGGGAAGATTGCTTGACCCCAGGATTTCAAGAGTAGCCTGGAGAACATAGCGAGACCTGTCTCTAAAAGCAAAAATAAAAAATACTAAAAATCCCCATAAGTCTATATGTGTGCTCATGGAAGGTCTCCATGGTATATCAAATTACAGTACCTATGCTTTTTTTTTTTTTTTTTTTTTTTTTTTTTTTAGTTCTTACTTTGTTACCCCAAGCTGGAGTGCAGTGGTACAGTCATGCTCATGGACTCACCATAGCCTCGACCTCTTAGGCTCATGTGTTTCTTTTGCCTCAGTCTTCCAAGAAGTTGGGGCTACAGGTGCAGGCCACCATGTCTGGCTAATTTTTAAATTTTTTTTAGAAAAGACGAGTTCTTGAGCCGGGCTCGGTGGCTCAGCCTGTAATCCCGCGCCTTTGGGAGGTTGAGGTGAGTGGATTGCCTGAGCCCGCGGGTTCAAGACCCACCTGGGCAGCAAGACCTCATCTCTATAATAAATAAAAAAATCAGCCAGGTGTGGTAGCACATGCCTGTAGTTCTGGCTACTCGGAAGGTTGAGGCGGAAGGATCGCCGGAGCCCAGCAGGTCAAGGCTGTGGTAGCCGGGAGCGGCCACTGCACTCCAGTCTGGGTGACCGAGTGAGACTCCAACTCAAAAAAAAAAGAAAAAAAAGAAAAGACGAGGTCTCACAATGTTGCCTAGGCTGGTCTCAAACTCCTGGACTCAAGCAATCCTCTTCCCCTTGGCCTCCCAAAGTGCTAGTATTACGGGTGTGAGCCACCGTGCTCAGCCAGAATGTGACACCTTTTATATATCAAAACAAAATTCCACCTAATCTGACACATAGAGCCCCTGGGCATAGGGATCACATCCTTACCATCTCTCTGTCACCATCTCGGCTCTGGTACCTCAAGCTTCCTCTGGAATAACATTGGTTTCAGGAAATGTATGACTTAACTGCATTTGCTATTATTATGTGGATTAAGAACCAGGCCTAATGTTGATTCTCAGTGCCGAACTGGATGACTATGCTGTTGACCAGCTGTAGCCCATGGGCTAGATTCTGTTGTTGCCTGTTTTTGTAAATAAACTCTTACTGGAATACATCCATACCCATTTGTTTATGTATTGTCTATGACTGCTTTCTGTACAACAGCGGGGCTGAGTAGTTGCAACAGAGATCATGCAGCCTGCAAAGCCTAAAATAGTTGTTATCTGAAAAAGTTTGTTAACTCTTGTCCTAAGCCCTTCTCCCAGACCAGTCCCATTTCTTCCCATACCTGGGGGAAATGGGAAGTAATTAGTCCTTCCTGTGGCTGCTTTATAACTCAGTGGCGTTTGGGAGAACTATTGTAAAAGCCTGTACTGGTGGTCACCTTATTATAAATTAATTGAATAGGAAGATCACCATATCCCCTTGCTTCTCCAGCACCCAAGTAAGTCCTGCAGAAGAAATTCTATCTAAAGTAGGTCCTCTGTGGGCATTAACTTTGGAACTACCGAAAATGCTTTGTGTTGCGGTTATTCACTCTCCTATCCTCCAGCCCCAGCAGACTCAGATTCCCTCAAGGACAAGGACTCTGGCTGTTAACCTTTGTGTCCTCAGGGACTAGCAGGATGCTGGGACATTGCAGATGCTTACTGCATACACAGTGGATAAACACACCAATGAATAATATGAAAAAGAGAGAGTCATCTCCTTCAGGCTCTTGCCTTTGGAGAGCACCCATCATGAAGTGAAGGAAATCTGTTAAGCCAAATACAATGACCATTTGCGGGAAGGGCCAGCAAATGGCTCATGGGGTTAGTAGCTTCATGGGTGAAAAGGAAAAGTTTTGCTTCCTTTCACCAAGGGCTCACAAAAGTGGCCCATCTTGCCGTGAATGCCTTAGCCCCACGGGTTAGGCATATACATCTGCAACCATCATTCCAGGACACGTTCTTCAGGGCTGCCAGTCGCCATTCTCAGGGACTGGGTCGTCCCATGTTTGCTTTGGCAGGAATCCCCATCGGGTATCTGACATCTGATTTTTTGGGGGCTGTGATAGTAAATGCAAGGCTGCCATGAAAAAGGAGACTCCAGTCTGATGGGAACCACAGGCAGACAGTGAATACGATTCTCTCTCCAGGAGAAAGAACCTAGCAACTGGGTTAGCATTTCCAGGAGGGTTTTTTTTTGTCTGATTCACAAGCTAATTTCAGCAGCAGGGTGAATATCTAGAACAATGTGCCACACAGAGTGGATCCCTGAGATGTTAACTTTGGGTAGAATCACTTATTCAGGCCTGTCCACAGCATGGCAACATAAGAAACCTCACTGTGGTGTGCCGCCTGCCCAGGTTTGTCCAACCTGCCTCACGGGGGGAAATGGCTTCTGCTTTCTCTTTGAACAGGGTTGGAGGGTGAAGGGAAGCAGGGTAGTGAGGGAAGGATTAAAACCCCCTGTTTGTTCTATAATGGGAATATTCATCTTGCCATGTAGAGGGGGGTCTTTTATTGGAATGAAAAAGTTTCCTCCATGCATTATTTATCAAAAGGTACCCTTATGAGGCCGAAAGAAAAGAGGAGGGAGAGAAATCGTTCTGAACAAGAGTCGGAGAATGAGAATACATGCTAAATATCTGAAATGAGAGGGCAACTTGAGTTTGGCGAGCTTGGAGGGAGATTACGCCAAGTGGCAGGGGTGTTGAGGGGCTGCATTTCTGCCTGAGCCTCTCGGTGGGCGCAGAGCCGGCCCGTCCATCAGGAACACAAGCCTCCAGCCGGGCGGCACAACGAGAGCTTTGGGATGCTAATGGCTCTTTAGGAATGCTAAATGGAGCATTTCTGTCGTAACAAAGGGGCAAAATGAGGGGAGAAAGGAATTTTAGTTTTGAAGTTTCCTTAGGGGAGGGCCAAACAATGGCGGTTTAAATGGACAGTGTAAAAGTTTTATCTGTGTTATGAAAAAGAGGAATAGAGTACACATGCCCTCTTGGCAGCATCTTGGTTGGGTTAAATGGCACACAGAAAGCTGTGCTGGAATTTCCTGGGTTTCACCCCCTCTTGGCGAAGTGTAACATGTTGATTTGAGGACCACTGTGTTAGTCACATCTGATCTGAGACACTTTTTCACATCTTACTGCAATTCATTCGTGCACCCATTCATTCATTCACTTATTCATTCTCCCATTCATTAATGACTCATCCATTCACTCACTTAACCAACAACTGGTTCATGCACTGTGTCCAGGCAGATTTCTAAATGCTGCAAACACCATGATGGACAGGCAGGGTCTCTGCTTTCCTGAAGCTGATGTTCTGTGGTCTGGGGGTCAAAATAATCAGGGCAGGGGGATGCTAAACAAGACCAGATAGTGATTGAAGGGCAGCATTTAGACAAGGTGCCAGGGGAGGCCTCTCTGAGGAGGTCCCGCTTGAGCTGAGACCTGGATGAGGAGAAGGAGCCAGCCTTGTAGATATTAGAGGTAAGACCGTTCTAGGTCAGGAGAACAAGTGAGGAGGTCTTGACATGGGAAGAAGCTTGCCATGTTTGTGGAACAGGGAAAAGACCAGTGGAGAGAAAGAGGAGATGTGAGGAAGGCAGGAGTGCTGCCATCTTGGTGGGAAGGTCACCATCTATGGAAACTTTGAGGTGTTTAGTTATTAAGATCTGTGGGAAGCTGTAGGAGGGTTTCAGGTATGACGGTGGCCTGTTTGGTTCTGGCATATAATGAGGACAATGGAGAAGCAAGGAAGGGCCCTGGGCTGGACAATCTGAGTTACAGGTCTGGTTCAGTGGCTCTGATTCAGTGGCTTAGTCAGCCTTGGTTGAAGCATGTGGGGTGCTGAGTGATGGCCTGGGGCAGTTTGGGGCTGAGGAAGGACAGTCTTGTGGTGTGAGGACACTGTCCAGAGCATGAGTGAGGCAAAGCCTAGCTCACTGGGAACATGCCCATGGTCCTGTGGTATGATACGTGAACACTTAACCCAGCTCACCCAGGCTCTGCTCAGAGTCCAATAATAAGATTTCCAATTCATGAGCTGTGGCAACATTCTTTTCAAGGAAGAATGGATAGGATTTGGGACCAGCTCACTACCAAAGATGAAGAGATGCTGGAGAGATGAGATAGTAAAGAGAAAGCCTCTGACCTTGTGTGCTCGACCTTCTTAGTTCAGCAGAGACCCCTCTGTGATATCACAACGGTTGCCTTTTTGCCCTAAGTGCTTTTCAGATGAATTTTATCCTCTGGATTCTTTCTGTGTACAAAATCTTATGTGGAAAATCAGAGAGGAAAACAGGTAAAAGATGAACTGCTTTGGCTGAAGAAGGTGTTGTTGAGGTAGGGGCTGAAATGTATCATCTGTATACCCCTCCCGGTCTTCCTACCCCCAACGCCTCCCCAGCATGACCAAAAGACCCCAAGGGCCCCCAGGGACACAGTTTGTAAAGAGGTATAAAGGACCCACTTGTAATTTTATTTTTGACCTCATTGAATTTACTATGTAAACAATAGGCAATTGGGATATGTTGACTGTAATAATTTCATCACTTAATCCTCAATTTTACGTGTGACTGATCGGTTGCACACAGATTCTGTGACCCCCCCCCACCCC